>NW_007246909.1:306856-308623 GCF_000164805.1 Carlito syrichta
GATAGAAACCCTCAAACACCTAGGTATAGAAGGAACATATCTCAAAATAGTAAGCACCATCTATGACAAACCCATTGTTAACATATTGCTAAATGGACAGAAACTAGAAACATTTCCCTGAAAACTGGAACAAGACAAGGCTGCCCACTCTCACCCATCTTGTTCAATATTGTGTTGGAAATCCTAGCTCGAGCAATTAGACAAGAGAAGGGAATCAGGGGTATCCAAATAGGAAAAGAGGAAGTCAAGTTATCCCTCTTTGCTGATGATATGATTCTATAACTTGAAAATCCAAGAGAATCTGTCAAAAACCTGCTTGCTCTGATAAAGGACTTTGGAAAAGTCTCAGCGCACAAAATAAATGTGCAAAAGACAGTTGCATTCATGTACACTGACAACAAGCAGGCTGAGATCCAAATAAAAAGCACAACCCCATTCACAATAGCCACCAAAAAAATGAAATACTTCAGCATCTTCCTAAACAGAAAAGTGAAAGACCTTTACAATGAGAATTACAAAACACTGCTCCAAGAAATCCAAGAAGACACAAACAAATGAGAAAATATCCCATGCTCATGAATAGGAAGAATCAACATTGTTAAGATGTCCATACTACCAAAGGCAATCTACAGATTCAGCGCAATACCCATTAAGCTACCAACATCATTCTTCTTGGATCTGGAAATGACAATACAGAAATTTATATGGAAACAAATGACCACAAATAGCCAAAACAATCCTCAGCAAAAGAAACATAGCAGAAGGTATCACACTTCCAAACTTCAAACTTTACTATAAGGCTACAGTAATCAAAACAGCCTGGTATTTGTACAAGAACAGGCATATAAACCAATGGAACAGGACAGAGATTCTGGAGGCAGAGCCTCAATTCCTAAACCAACTCATCTTTGACAAAACCACCAACAACAACCACTGGGGAGAGAAGAACCTATTCAGTAAATGGTGCTGGGAAAACTGGTTGAACACATGCAGAAGATTGAAACAGGACCCCTACATATCACCATACACAAAAATTAACTCTAAATGGATCAAAGACCTAAACATAAAACCTCAAACTATATGAATCTTAGAAAACACAGGAGACACCCTTATGGAAATTGGAACTGGCAACCAATTCCTATTCTGAACCCTAAATGCCCTTTAAGAAATAAGATAGACAAGTGGAACCTCATCAAACTAATGAGCTTCTGCAAAGTCAAAGAAACCATCAAGAGAGCAGGGAGACAGCCCAGAGAATGGGAAAAAATATTAGCCAACTGTATACCAGACAAAGCCCTAACACCTAGGATCTACAAGGAACTAAAACACACCGAAAGGAAACAAACAAACAAACAAAAAACCAAACCAAAAAAAAACCCAGCCTCATTAAAAAGTAGGCAAAAGACATGAATAGACAATTCTCAAAAGAAGATATATGGGCAGCCAATAGACACATGAAAAAGTGCTTAGCCTCACTCATTATCAGAGAAATGCAAATCAAAAGTACATCGAGATACCACCTAACCCCTGTAAGAATGATCATCATTAACGAAACAAACAACAACAGATGCTTGCGAGGATGTGGAGAAACAGGAATGCTTTTACACTGCTGGTGGGAATGCAAACTAGTACAACCTCTTTCCAAAACAGTGTGGCGGTTTCTGAAAGAACTAGAAATTGACCTTCCACGTGACCCAGCAATTCCCTTACTGGGAATATACCCGGAGGAACTCAAATCATTCTACAAAAAAGATACCTGCACATGTA
>NW_007246909.1:308643-367296 GCF_000164805.1 Carlito syrichta
ACACAATGGAATATTATGCAGCCATAAAGAAAGACAAACATATGAACTTTGCAGCAACTTGGATGGATTTAGAGTTGATCATACTCAGCAATCACAGAAACAGAGAACAGTTGTACTATATGTTCTCACTCATAAGCATACCTTGAACAATTATAATACTATAAGAAAGGCAGTAGTGGGAAACTGTCAGGGGAGACGGGGAGGGATTGGCAGTTGAGGGAAACTGCTAGGGGAGGGAGAGGCATACCTCATCAACAAGGGTACCTGCATAATCAAGTTTGTGTACCTAACCCTGAATTGTACCCCATATCTTTGTGTATATATATATTTTAAAAAGGATTGGCAGTAGTGGGATACTGCTGGGGTGAGGGTTCTGGGTGGGGGGAGGGACACAGTATCAATAAGGGTACCTGATCTCAAACCAGGCAAAGTGGGAACCAAAGAGAGGCCCAAACTTTACCTGTATGATGACCACTTGTATACCTAATCCTAAGTTATACCCCACATCTTTAAAATTAAAAAAATCAACAAACAAACAACAAAAAAGATTTTGTATTAACCATTACCTGATTATAATTTATTATGAAGCAGTTAATCTGGTTTTTTTGTTTGTTTGTTTGTTTTTTGAGTTGGAGTCTCACTCTTGTCGCCCAGGCTGTAGTGCAGTGGCACGTTCACAGCCACCGCAGCCTCGACCTGCTGGGCTTAGACGGCCCTTCCATGTCAGCCATCCAAGTAGCTGGAACTACAGATGCACTCCACCACACCCAGCTATAATATGTTTTTAAAATCAGGGTCATTGATGATCGAAAGGCAAAATTATTAATTTGGCTGCAATGTTTTACCTAGATCCTTGGAAATTTTTTTGTAATTAAACACCTGATTTTCAGATGAAAGTTTTAGGAATAAAATGCAAATGCTCGGGAGATATGTCTAAGCCATTATTTGGTTCACCAAAGTAATAATGGAACAAATGAATTCTTTGACAAGGAAGACTAAGTTTCAAAATTCACAACAAACAATAATAAAAAAGAAATTGATCACAACATTGTCAATCAATTCACTCAGTGGCAACAGAATCTAGTCAAACAAATGAATGCCTAGGATTATGGGAGTTTTTGGAAACAGTAAAAGTAAAATAAATGGACTTAAAGTCACAGTAGTTTTGCCCATTCTGAGAAATATATGACCGATCTCTTGCCATGAAACATACAGTTATTATCTCAACTGTAGGAAGTTACATGCCTTACGCATAACCTATGGAGTGGAATGTGAAACAGAACTGAGTCAATTAATGAACCACTGGTACTAGATGGGAAAGAAGGACAATTGCTTGGCTTCGTTGTGTTCACTTTGGTTTGTTGCTAAAAGAGCAAATCTGCAGTAGACGGGTATATGGACTAGAGCTGCCAGTGACTGAGTGGAGATAGTTCCCCCGATTCCTTTCCATTTCTTTAAGGAGACTTATTTTAATTTGGTGGCTAAAGCAAAGTGAAGCACCCACTTATTTAGAAGCATCTGTAGAAGAGGATTTTATGTCTTTTAAAGTAGTAAGTCAGAAAGAAAATGAATCTCCCCTCTTAGGTGTATTTGCTGTTATGTACGATAATTTCTTGCAGTGCCACAATTGGATATCTGTGTTCTATTTTTGACTTGCATGATCAGGCTTATCATGGTCTTTGCTATGCTTTAACCTACATACTGTCTAGCAAATTAATAAGCATCAAAAAATGTGTGAGTCTGCAAACAAATTTTGAGTATTTACTTACCTGTGTATTAGCATGATCTCTAACGAGGTTTAAGTTGCAGTTGCTAAGAAAAAGTGGTAGCAATGATCTCACTGAAACTCAAAATCTTTCCCATAAAGAATATTTATAAGAAGATAATTAGGAGTGCAACAAAAGTTGTACATAGCCAACCTCATATAGCAATTCACTAAGGAAGATCAAAGATAGAAGTATATTCTTAGCTTTATTGGTAAATTGGCATCCATCTAATTTTTAAACTATAAAATCTATGAAGACATGAAGATGATTTGATGCACACATCAAAATGATGCCATCATTGCTTAAAACCAGGGTAATCTTAAATGACCTTGATGCTGTATTATTTGAAAGTAGTGATGATTTACTTTTTGTCTTGTTTTCATGTGCAGTTTATTTGTAAGAAAGTAAAAATACTTAGCATAACACATTAAAATTGCTAAGTCGTTAAGGTAGTACACAATACTCTGAAGATTGGATCCCTCTGCATTATCTGTATATCAAAAATATTTCTCTATTTCATGGATGCTTTCATTATATCAAGAACTATCTATATATTATAAAATCATTTGATTGATAAAATGAGTTCTATTTTTCTCTCTAGAGTTTTAAAAATATCTCCAGAATCACACTTAAACCAAATAACTATCACTACTCACATAGTAAACAATATTTTATTTGACCGAAAAGTATTTAGTGAGCATAAATAGATATGTTCAATGACTTAAAGGGCAAAGAATTATATGTCTTTGAAAATTATTATCACATGATTCTCTGTGGTTTTATTTCAACTCTCAAAGTCTTTCCAGGTTTTTATAGAAGAAAACCTGCCAAGAGTAAAACAGGATGACAAAACCTGTAACTTCATAATGTTTGTGAAAGCCTTATCCTGTTAAACCAAAGTCTTGAACTACGACAAATGGTTCAATTCAACTTGCAAGGAACTGCCAAGTACCCCTTTCTTGATGTATACTTTTAAATCATGGGGTATCTTACAAAGGTAATAGACCTGGTCCTTGGTCATTTATTTCTTATCTGTTCCTGTTTTTTACACACATCTCTCCCTTGGTTCTGAAACTTGTTTATGATTCTTCCCATCCACTAAAGGTGATACCACCTGAAACCTTTCATTTCCCAGGAACTCCAGTGTGGTCTTGAACTTACAGGCATCCACAGCTTGAGTAACTTCAGCGAGTTTGAAAACCTCGAGTCTAACCCATTTGTACAACAGAGGAAAATTACTGAAGTGTTTATACTTGAATCTGCCTCACTCAATTTCAAGCACAGATCTTTGGGCTTGGGGGCACTCCATACTTATACATGTAAAAATGTATAAGTAACATATGGAAGGTTCTGGGAGTTCTGCCTCTGCAATCCATCCATTTCCATTTTATATTGATTCATAAACCTGTATGTCCAAATCCAATTTTACTTCACACTTACTCTAGTATGCTGACACCATTTTTGTTGGTGAGTGTTCCAGACTTATAAAACAAAAAGTTACTGAGGGTAAAATATTAAAATAAACTCAAAATGGTAAAAAAAAAAAATCTGAAAATGTAAAAACATAGATGTGAATAAATGGGAGAAAAAGTGCTTATTCTGGGATGTGAAGATTAAATGTTTTAAATATTCTAATTATGTTTAAATTAGTCTAAAAATTCAAAGCAATTCCGATCAAGATAATATTTTTTTTATTTAAATAAAATAAAAAATTGTCAAATGCCAGCTCCCCAAATATTACCAACTGAGGCAAAACTGAGACCACTAACTTGACAGAATTCTTTGTTCTGTTGCACTGCCACTGCTTTATAATTTACTATCAGCATTATACTTTTTTAAAAAAAATATATTATTATTATTTTTAAATTCGTCACTTTTTTCAAGCAGTCATAGTAGGTATGGCTTTCTAGTTGAGCAGATCCCTGAAGCAGCAGGGATACAGTAATTCCAAATGAGTCATTGAGGCCTATGATTCTGAAGGAAAAAAAAAATAATTAAAAGCCTGTTGATATCAATCAAAACAGCTTTGTAAAAATGCGTCTTTAAATAAACTGAGCTTTAATTCTAAATTGCTTTTAAAATACAAGGTTTTGGGGGTTTTTTTTCCCTAAAGTATCTCATAGCACTCCAATTTTCCCTGCTTTGTTCCACAGTATTAATTTCACAAAATCTCTTCAATTCTCTGATTTCACTTTTTCAGCCAACCATATTAATAGCCTATTATTTGTCAAGCACTGTGATGTTGGTTATATAAGGAATACTGATTAAGTACTTTTTTGGGAAAAGATAATGTGATATTATTTAAAATTTTATAAATTACGAGGATAATTTACACATTATTCAAAGTCTATAATTTTGAGGGCCAAATGAGAGAATTTCTCTAGTGAAACTCAAGTTACAGGAAAATCAACACAAGTCAGTAGATTATTTTCTCAGACTTTTGTTCAATCTGAGAAAAAATAAGCACAACTTTTCATACTGTCTGCATAAGAATGGATTATAGGACATGATTTTAAAGACAGGTAGCCTTATTTTCAAATCCTGGATTCATTATACTTAAAATTGGCTAAAACAATAAACTCTTATGTATCCTTTCATATGTAATGGGAATTACATATGACATATAGTTAATATAAGCAAAGTGTCTAGCTGCCAATAGACAACTAATCAGAAGAAATAAATGATTTTTAAGTTTTTTAGCGGTTTGATACTAGGAAAAGACCTGGTCTTGTTCTATCAAATGAGATTTCTTCACAATTGAAACTGTACTGAAATCCTTTTCATGTTTCAGAGTCTATTCTTAAGTATCCAAACTAATTTATTGAAAATTATTTTCTATGTTAATGTAAGTGAAACTTTAGAAATGCATATTGTAGTCACATATTCAAGAACATTTTCTTATTTTTTATATCATGCAATATTAAAATCAATGTGCAATCTGTGAATACATGCCATTCTAAAAATGTTCTGAGTAGCATATAGCCAATGTGTAATATAAGGATGCATTTTTCTAAAAATTAGTAAATCAGCGGGGCTCGGTGGCTCAGCCTATAATCCAGCGCCTTGGGAGACAGAGGTGAGTAGATTGCCACCTGGGCAACTTGGTGAAACCTCATCTCTCCAATAAATCAAAAAATTAGCCGGGGGTGGTAGTGCACGCCTGTAATTCCAGCTACTTGGAAGGCTGAGGCGGAAGAATCGTCGGAGTCCCAGCAGGTCGAGAATGCAGTGGCCGGGAACAGTCACTGTACTCCAGTCTGGGTGCCAGAGTGAGACTCCAACTCAAAAAAAATAAAAATTGGTAAATCAAGGAAAAATATCAAGCATTTATTCTTCCTTTCATAACACATATGGATTTTACTGTAATCCAATAGTTCATGTAGATAAGTTATCTTTTATTTAAAAATTCTACATAATAAATGCAGAAGAAATGAGAGAATTACTTGTTACCATTTTGGAATTTCTAATAAAATAGTGGGTATATAAAATAGAAATAGAAAATAGAAATCTAGCAAAAGAATTATATTGGCTCTCTGTTATAATAAATAGCAGTTAAAACCATCAAGTAGAATTTTTAATAGAGAAATTTATATTGGTCACATTAACAAAATCTAAACGTATATCGATGTTAAAATCACAAAAAGAGGGGAAAAAAAGACAAAATATTCCTCCTGATGTAAGGTAATAGGATATACACTTCCTGGGAAGTAGTTTTGAACTATAGAACCAGAATCTAATCACACTCCTAGAGAAGATCTGACTATTAGTTTCTAGGTAATGCTGAGACCAGCAAGACATATTAAATAGCACTATTAAAATATGGAGTCAAATCTAGAATTTGAAAATTTTTCCTTCATGGGTGATACAATTACTTAAACAAATAAAAGACAAGAAAATATTTTTTAAAAGAGAAAATCTTTAGTCTAAAGGAGACCTTAAAGTCATTTTAAACAAGTCAATCACACAATGTGTAGACTTGACTAAATGACTTTTTCTTGTCCCTGGATGAAAAACGCTGGACTGGATTTTTTTTTTAACGTGGTACTTATACACAATAGAATATTATGCAGCCATAAAGAAGGACAAAAATATGGACTTTGCAGCAACTTGGATGGATTTAGAGTCTATTATACTCAGTGATCTATCACAGAAACAAAGAACAGAGTACCATACGTTCTCACTCATAAGCGGACCTTGAACAATCTTCATAATACTGTAAGAAAGGAATTGGCAGGAGTGGGAAACTGCCAGGAGTGGGGGGCGGCAGTGGAATTGGCAGTTGAAGGAAACTGCCAGGGGAGGGAGAGGCACACCTCATCAACAATGGTACCTGCATAATGAACATTTGTATGCCTAACCCTGAATTGTACCCCACATCTTTAAAATTAAAAAAAAAGACAAAAGTAAAAGGCAAATGTGTATTAGAACAACTGTCCTCACTTTTTTAAGTTTATTAATTACTCACTATTTCTGCCATGACTTTTTGCCACCTTTTACGAGTTCCTTAAAATACCCATGGTCTTGTAATTAAATTCTGACCAAAAAGAAAAAAAGTCCTCAAAGAGAAATATTTTGCCAATGTAGAAGAGGTGAAACAAAAATTGGCAAAAGCACTAAAAGGCATCAAAATTGGTGAGTTCAAAATCTGTTTTTGCTTTTGTGGAAAAAGTGTCTCTATAGGTGTAGTGCAGCAATGCACCTTTGTACTTTGAAGGTGACTGAAATTTGAACATGTAAGAGTAAATAAACAATTTTTTATAAATAAATTCCAGTTTGGTCTTATGGCCACACATTATATGCAAATTATACATACACAGTCATAAAATAACACGGTCATGCATGTATACTTTCTATAAATAGAATGTTATACATATTCAAACCGAAAAATTTGAACAATAAACTAATACATTATTTTTAGTTACTCTGTGTTGTGTCATGATAGCATGGTATGTTTTAAACGTCTACCTTTCAGTATATTTGCAGATAAAATGATATGCTAACTGAAATATTTCTAAGACTAGTTTTTAATAAGGAGGGTACAGTGAAGTTGGCTGGTAGATTTAACATGGTTGGTCATGGGTTGGTAATTGATGAAACAAGGAGATGAAAACATAAAAGTTTTATATGCTAATCATTTATATCTGGGTTCATTTGAAAAGCTCCATAATACATTTTTAATCAATAGGGTAAAAGATTGTTTAATTTAGTTTTCTCTTCTGCACTAGTGATATGTTAGATGTTGAATCTTTTGGGTTATCTCAATTGATGACAAAGCAATAGACTTGATGGAAATGTGGGTGTTTATTACAACAGCTTTAAAGTTAGTATATAATTAATGATCCTGGTTAATCCATGATTGGTTTCTTTGATCTTCACAGTGAAAACAAATGAATAGACTCTTGTCAAAGTTATTTCATATTGCACATACCAAAGAAACAGTGACGCTTGCTATATAGTATGATATGTTCTTATGACAACATGACATTGCTTTTTAAATAACAAAGCTTTGCATATTTGCTTAACCCCTATCTTATGGCATGTCTCCTTTAAACAGAACTAATCTTAAGATTATCCTGTCTCTCTTCCAGGTATAAAAGAATGAAGTGTTAGGAGTAAGTAGACTGATTATATACTGTTTCAATTTAACAGAAGCAAACTATGCTTTCTAAAGTAAAATTTATACTCGGTGGTCACACCCATGATGCAGGCTATATTCTCAGATCTATAAATGTTAAGGACTGAGACTCTAATAATTAATTTTCTTGTAAAATATTTTCACTAATCAGAATCAGAAATATGTAAATCAGCTCATTAAAACATATGTTTCTTTCATAAATAGAAAGTTAGAAATGCAAATAGTCTATTTTTGGCCTCAAATATCACACAATGCTCTTTTTATATTGGGGATGAGATTCCCTAATAAATTTATATAACTAGTATAGTAGGAAATACTTGCATTATGTTTTTATTTTCATTTTTTCGTGGAGAAGAAGTTTCACTATGTTGGCCAGGCTGATTTAGTAGGAAATACTTGCATTATGTTTTTATTTTCATTTTTTCGTGGAGAAGAAGTTTCACTATGTTGGCCAGGCTGGTTTTGAACTCCTGGCCCTAAGTCATCCTCCTGCCTCCAGTCTCCCAAAGTGCTAGGATTATAGGTATGAGCCACCATGCCTGGTTGCACATATATTTTTAATCTATCCAGTGAATAATGAGAGTGAAGCTTAGTAGAAAAACATAGTAGAACTGACTGGACCATGGAGGGCTAAATTGAATTTTTCTATGTATTTATAGAGGAACTGATCTGTTGTTTTTCTTCAGCAAAAGAAGATATACTCAACAGTTATATTTATTCGAGGACGATGTTTGTGGACATTAGGGCATAGATTTGAGGTAGGCCATTAATTTCATGTTGTGAAGAAACAATGTGAAAATAAGAGATTCCTACTGGGGAAGCATTCGGGCCAGATGTGGTAGATAGTCACTAGGGCTAGCTCATTAATGAAGGCCACGCAGAGCCCTGGGGGGAGCAGCACAAGAGTCAGAGGAACCTGAAGAAGAATACCAGAAGAAAAACTACTAAACTTTGTAGATTTCTCACAATGTGACAGCATGGAGATGAACCAATTTTTCTATTGGGTGTTGTGTTATTTTTAATCACCTTTATGTGTTCAAAGAATTGATTAAATCAAATTTTTAAAAATGATATTTTAGAATATTGGAAATATATATATTAGATAATCTGTATAGAAAAAAATGATGAAAAATTTTATCATACTATTTATTTAATAATAACTTATTCACAAATACTGCCGTTAAAAGTTAATTAAAAATAGCTTGCAAGCAGTTATAATATTAAACCAAAATTTAATCTATTATCACTCTTCGTAAACTGTAGGCTTTTTACACTGATGATAAAGAAAAACAGTTTTTTAAAAAATTCAAAGCAGTATCATCACTTAAAGTCTTTTGCTGATCTTTATCTTATCCTTGCAAACCGTAAACAATTGTATGAACTTGAATTTAAATACATGTGGTTTAGTCAGAATAGTCCTTTCCTAATGTCACTTTTAGTTTTACAAGCCACGGAGGAACTGATCTTACTTTGTCTCAAAGGGGTTTTTCTGATGTTAAATAAAACTGACATACTTTTATCAGTCTCTGTGTCATTTTTCCAAAACAGCTGTTTTAAGAAATATCAACTGAGTTCACATGAAATATTTTGCCTTCTAGCTTCAGAAAGCAGCAGGAGGATCTTTCCTTGTCAGTGTGCTTGACTGTAAAATTAAGAACTGGTGTCAATACCCCAGGAAAAGAACAGAATCCTAAAAATGGGAGCCAATAATCTGGTCTCATCCCTATGACTTAAGGAAGTAGAGGAAAGCTACACTCAGGCCGGAAAATAGTAGGACATGCAATAAGCTGACAGTATTTTACCATACATAACAGTATGTACATTAAACAGTATGAACATCATTAAACAGCAATAGAAACATCTAAAGCTGTGTTCCTAGATTGTGACCGGCTCTGCCTTTGGGAATATGCTTCTCCCTCCATAAGCTTTGGATTCTCATTCTTGAGGGTGTTCGACTGCCAAAAAGTCTGCGTTTGAATTCCCAAGACAACCAAAAGAATTGGCTTCTAAAACCCCATAATGTACAAGGAAGCATGTACTTACACAAAGAATGAGATTAAAAGGTTCTATTACAAAAACTAGAGATAATTGCCCATTTCACTTAAGCACTCTCTTTCTGAATAATCAGTAGAATGCAGTACAACATACCCAATTATATAAACCAGATTCATATAAGCTCTAGGCCTTCACAGATACAAAAATGTATTTTAATCTGGTCAGAAGTTAAACTGCAGAGCAAGTTGGGAAACTTTGCTCCAAAAATTCCAGACGAAACATGTTCTCCAATTGCAAAAATATAATTCCTTCAACTCTTCCAGCTTATTCTTAAAGTACAAAATAAACCTAGCAGGTTTCAAATTACCTCAGAAAAAAATCTACTTTTTAATATCAGCAAAAACGCAAGTAAAAAAATCTCCTTTATCCAAAGGAAACTGTGACTCCAACGGTTGTCATATTTGCTTAATTTTTGTGATGTCAGTTAAATGAGCTAATTACAGATCATTATGGGTGAGTCAATTTGCAGCAATTACATTTAGCCTTTATATTTTAAAATCACTGAATCAGAATGTCAAACATCTATTTCATATATGTTATTTGACGGGGAATGAATACATAATGAACGAATTGACTTCTAAGAACATGCCTTTTTTAATTAGCTGATACTCAAGATTCTGAATGTTTGTTTTTTTAGAACTGCGTTTTCTGCTGTGACAGTAACTTAATGCATTATACTCAAATTTATATATTGACAAAAAGATGAACCATTTCCACATCTGTAGTGGTAACTGCAGCAGATTTGTTGAAACATCTTGTGAGAATCACTACTTGGCTAGAAATTTTCTACAAATACAAAAAGAAAGCATTTGACTGTCATGGTGTTATCCTTTGTTTTAAGATGAAGATTTGCTTTATTGAAAAAGAAACATGCATACACATGCACAAATGTATATACACACTGAGTAGAAGCAAAGGTTTTGAAATAGTGTCATTACTTAAAAAAAAAAAAGTAAGGCCATTTATTATTTTTTTGTTTTAGTTTTGGTTTTTCGTGTGTTCTTTTTTTATTTCAATAGCCCCAGGGATACACATGGTTTTGGGTTACATGAATCCACTGTATAGTGGTGAAATAGTCTGGGCTTTAACCCCACCTGTGCACACTTTACTCTATAGGTGTTTTTTCATTTCTCCTCTCTACCCACCCTCCCCTGTTGGAGTCTCTGATATTCGTTACACCATTCTATATGTCTCTGCAGACCCTTAGCTTAGCTTCCGCTCATAAGTGACAACATGCGGTATTTCTTTTTTGTTTGTTCCTTTGTTACTTCACTTAAGATAATGGTCTGTAATTTGATCTAACTTGCAGGAAATACATTATTTTTTTCTTTCTTATAGTTGAGTAGTATTCTATGCCATATATATATATACACACACACACATATAGTGAAATATATATACTGTACAGGAAAATGGGAAATAAATTTTTGATAAAACGGCCACAATCTTTACTCAGATCAAATTTCTGCCATCTTTTGTTTCTTATATTTGCTTATATATATATACATATATATGTGTATATATATGTATATATATATATTTTTTTCATTATTCACTGATAATTTGGTGGGCATTTAAATTGACTCCACATCTTTGCATTTTTTATTTGTGCTGTTACAAACATGTGAGTGCAGTTTTTTTGTTTGTTTGTTTGTTTGTTTTTGTATAATTATGTCTGCTCCTTTGGTTAGATACCAAGTAGGGAGACTGCTGGATCAAAATACAGATTTACTTTTAGTTCTTTGAGAAATCTCCATGCATATTTCCATAGAGACTGTACTAATTTACACTCCCACCAACTGGGTATAAGTGTTCCATTTTCACGGCATCTGTGCCAAAATGCATTGTGTTTTGATTTCTTAATAAAAGTCATTTATTTTGATTATGTTGTTATTGCCATTAGATATTGAGACAATCTGAATGAAACAAAATTTTAGACCCTATTAAGACATTATTAATTTAGCCCACTTTGCAAATGTTAGTGACAATTATATATCTTATAATAATTTCTTTGACTAATCTTACTAATTTGAATTCTTGAATCTCTACATATAAAAAATATGAATGCTCTGCTGTTTCTATTTAACATTGTGTCTTAGCCCTCTCCTGCAAGCCCTTTTTATAGTGGTTTTAGTCTGTGGCTTTGCCCTCACAACCTAAACACCTCCCAATAGGCTCCATCACTCAGCACTTTTGCATTGGAGAATAACTTTCCAATGCATGAGTCTTGGAGGGGACAAAACATTCAAGCATGTCACACCATTTGCCTTGGAATTGCTATGCAAATGATAATGTTCTATTCTTTAATAAATGTTCATTAATTGCTTATATAGAAAGCATCTCCTAAGTGCCAAAAACTGTACAGGAAAATGGGAAATAAATTTTTTAAAAAGATTTTATCTTATTTTATTTTTATTTTTGAGTTGGAGTCTCACTCTGTTGCCCAGACTGGAATGCAGTGGCCGCTCCCGGCCACCGCAGCCTCGATCTCCTGGGTTCCGGCCATCCTTCCGCCTCAGCCTTCCAAGTAGCCAGAATTACAGGCATGTGCTACCACGCCCGGCTGATTTTTTGATTTATTGTAGAGATGAGGTCTTGCTGTCCAGGCGGGTCTCGAACCCGCAGGCTCAGGCAATCCACTCACCTCAGCCTCCCAAAGGCATGGGATTACAGGCTGAGCCACCGAGCCCAGCTGGGAAATAAATTTTTGATAAAACAGCCACAATCTTTACTCTCAAAGATCAAATTTCTGCCATCTTTTGTTTCTTATACTTGCTTATATTTGCTTTTCCTTTATCATGTAGGTAGGCAAATAACATCCTTCTTTCCGGATCCCATCAAAAGGTATCTTTGGGAATTAAAATTTTGAGATTTCAGTGTGAATCATTTTTGAAGACATATTAAATAAAGTGCCTACTTGCTGTCCTAGGAACCACTGCTTCTTTCCAAAGCTATACCTTTTTATTTGCTTCTGGAAGACATGCATTTTTGCCAGCCCAGTTTCTGTCTTCCTATTCACTTTCACAGGCCTCATTCTAAAAATGGACAAACTGAGTATCTGGCCATAAATTGCCCCAGCTTACCAAATACCTCAGTTGAATTCAATGTGTATTGCTGTTAATGATGAGATGTTGATAGGACATATTAAGTTTATGTTTTTGTTGCTGTGACTTTGTAAAGCACGTTGCAGTCACGTTTTAATTTTAACCAGAACAGGTCTCTTATGAACTATGAGAACAAAAGCCCAGTGCTGTGTTACTGCGGTTCCAAAGGCTTATGAGAGAAGAAGTGCAACAGAGAGCACAGAGTGCCCAAAAGTAAATTCCTTGGAAATGGGCTGACTGCTAGTGACAGGGTTCCCATTTACCATTGTATCAGGCAAGAAGGAATCAAGCAGGAAAATGAAACCATCACAAGGGAGTAAAGGGAGGGGGGAGCTAATTATCTATACTTATTTCAAAATTAGAATATACTTTTTTTTCTTAAATATAAGAACATGCGGGAGAACATTGCATTTTTGGCATTTGGTTTCAGAAAGTATTTTTTTCTTTGTCTTTTTCTTTTATTTTCTCATTTTCTCTTTTATTTTTTGAGACAGGGTTTCACTCTGTCAACCAGTTGGAGTGCAGCGGTAGGATTATCGCTCACTCCAGCCTCAAACTCCTGGACTAAAGCAATCCTTCTGTTTCTGCTTTCTTAGTAGCTGGGATTACAGGCATGCCACTATGGCTAGCTAATTTTTGTTTTTGTTTTTGTTTTGTTTTTTTGTCTCACTATGTTTCCCAAGCTGGTCTTGAACTCCTGGCCTTACGCAATCCTCCTGCCTTGGTCTCTCAAAATGCAGTGCCCACCCTAGCATCCTTCAAGAAGATCATCGGTAACAGTATTTTCTGCATTAATGAATAAAAGGTTGCAAAATGTCGTGACCACCTTTATAAATCCTCTGAACCCAAGCTTGGCTAGTTTTTATTTATTTTTTATTTTTTGAAAGCATGATTTATTGAGAGGATAGAAAAGCTCCCACAGTGGGAGGGGACCCATAGGGGCTGCCCAGTTTTTATTTTTTAATGGTAAATTCACTTTTCAAAGAACATACAGCAAGCCAGCAAGTGACTTAGGACTCAGGAAAATCCAAGAGAGAAAGAGAGGAAGAGAAAGAAAATATAAAATATTTAAAACTTTGTCAAACTGTACTATTTTAGTCATAAATTAAAGAGTATATTAAATTAATGATGTAGCTTAAGATATATGGAGAAAATGGGCCCGAATGTGTGCTAAGAATATTTCTTTCAAGGAATCGTTGTCAATGAATTAATACCATATGAATTTTGGAGTCTTTTCTTAATAACTTCAAATCAATTACATATTGTACACATATGCTTCAGAGACTTTACACAGAAAGCTTTATCTGCTGTGAAGATTGACCCAGTAAGTAGATCTACCTCCTGCAGTTTTCATAGGTGAGAGTACATTTTAAGCATTTCTCCCATGCTGGTAAATTAACACTTTTTAAAAACTTTCTTTGTTGTTTTTTTCCCTCAGTGGAAGTCACGCATATAGGAATAGGCCACTTTTACACTTTTGATCAAATTTTCTTAGAAAATTCTTAATTATTATAGCTTCAAGAATGTGCATAATATTTTACAATTCATGTCCAGTACAGTCTGAGATTCTTATGTCTTGGTGAATACAGTGGAGCTTTGATCAAATGTGGGTAACGAGCTCAGGTGGTGACCCACTCATTCCTTTTTTCTTTTCAATCAGAATAGTCTTCCTAGTGACCATGTGCAACTACAGGTTTTCCTTTGCTTTGTAGTAAATAATCTGGGATAGTGATCTAGATTTTAATTATGAGTAATGATCTTTTTCTGAGCTTAAAAAAACTGTACTTTCAAAAAGAAGGGCCCTGAAACAGCTTTTTACGAGTTGGTTGACATGATTAAAGCCCACAATACGTCCTAAATAACTTTACATCTCTCATTTTTTTCGGTGATAGAGGAGAAAGTTTTCCTGCTGTGAATGAGTTGCTAAAAATTAAGATGAGAACTTCAGAAAAGCAACCATGTATGGAATAATATGTTAGTGAGATATGAGTAAAAGTTGGTCATACAAGCTTCTGCAAAGCCAAGGAAACCATTAAGAGAGCAGGGAGACAGCCTACAGACTGGGAAAAAGTATTTGCCAACTCCATATCTGACAAAGGCTTAACATCCTGGATCTACAAGGAACTCAAATGTGCTGAAAAGAAAAAAACAAACAACCCCATTATCAAATGGGCAAAAGATATGAACAGACACTTCACAAAGGCAGACATCCGAGCAGCCAACAGACACATGAAGAAATGTTCAACCTCACTAATCATCAGGGAGATGCAAATTCAAAACCACACTAAGATACCACCTAACTCCAGTCAGAATGGCAATTATCAACAACTCAAAAAACAACAGCTGCTGGAGAAGGTGTGGTGAAAAGGGAACACTTCTACACTGTTGGTGGGAGTGTAAACTAGTGCAACCTCTGTGGAAAGCAGTGTGGCGATTCCTAAAAGCTCTAAATATCAACCTCCCATATGAACCCGCAATCCCCCTACTGGGAATATATCCTGAAGAACTCAAATCACTCTATAAAAAAGATACCTGCACACGTATGTTTATCGCAGCATTGTTCACAATAGCAAGAACCTGGAAGCAACCATACTGCCCATCAAAAGAGGACTCGATTAAAAAATGTGGTACATATACACGATGGAATACTACAGAGCCATAAAAAAGAACAAAATCATGAATTTCGCAGCAACCTGGATGGAACTAGAGTCTGTAATACTGAGTGACCTCTCACAGAAACAAAGATCCGAGTATCACATGTTCTCACTCATATAATGGACTTTGAACATCCAATGTAATACTATAAGAAAATGACTGATGGTACTGGGAAACTATGGGGGGGGGAGATGGGATTAAAAGTAGCAAATATCTGTCTGGGGACGGGGAAACACCTCTTATCAACAGGGTGCCTGAATGAAACGTAACTGTATACCTAACCCTTAACTGTACCCCACAACATCATAATAAAAGATATTGATAAAAAAAATTGATCATATATAAGAAAAATGAATATGGGGGAAAGGATATAGGGACAAGGGCAAATGACCCTGGATTGAAGCGTGGTAACCACATGCAGGCACTCTTTCTACATGCTAATCACAAATTATATTTATATTGGGGTACATTTGTAAAGGATTTTGATGCAATTATTTTCTATTTCTAAAAACTTTGGAAGATGTTTACAATAGTTAACCACACAAGCACAGAATATGTGTTATACATATTCTATATTATGTATGTATACATTCATATACCTACTTAAGTTTAATAAAGTTGAACATGACAAATTCCATTAACATTTGCAAAACCATTTTAAAGCCTTTTCAAATATTCAGTTCTCACAATTATTCTTTCATGGTGTCAGATTTCATCCTGACACAAGGACAACATTTTTCTGTCACAAGAAGAAAAATACCTGTCAAATGTTAAAAATTCAAGATTCAGGAGGTATTGAATTGAACCATTATTTTATTTTTTTCTCAAAGATAGGTTATCTATTAGTAGTATTTTGGAGACGATTCAAACAAAAAAAGAGAGCCTGGCATCATAACCTTCCCAGTCCCTTAGAACATTGGGATTCTCTAATTATCAGAATAAACTCTCTTTGTTCATGCCCTATGACCTTGTATCATTGTATGAATCTTAAATTCACTAATTTTACTATGCACTGGATGGGTTTAGGGGTTAATTCTTAATTAACCTGGTTTTCATATGGCATTCATTCATTTTTGGTATTACTGCCATTTTATCAGCTAAAACACATTTCATATTTAAACAGCTTGTCAGCTGCATTTTAGTCAAACTGGTACAACAACGATAATGTTCTTAACCTATGACAAAAGACTAATAACATCTTTTGGTACTTTTATTTCACCCTACTTAATTGCTGTAATGATAAGATGATCACTGTGCGTTTAAAGCCTTTTACTATCAAATCTAGATGACTTTGTTTATTAATCCTGAACATTTTATATTTAAAACAAATTAATATCATTGAATGTTGAAGTTACAACTCTTATAATTGCATATATAATTTAATGCAGTTGAAATACAACAGTGAACAAGAGACATAAATCTGTCAAAAAATTAGCACTCCACTGTGAGGTTTAGTCCTCATGGCCTTTGCATACGATGTGTCCAAGATTCGGTCACAAAACTACCTCAGACCTTGTTTTTAATTCTGCAAAAAAGAATAACAATAGCACTTTTCTCATACAAATATTTAGGATATTAATTGAAGTTGTGTGGTTAAAATATTTCATGCAGTGTCAGATACAATAGTCATTACTTAACAAATGTTATCTGAGAAATGTCCTAAATATATACGGGGGGGGGGAGAGAGAGAGAGAGAGAGACTATTGTCTTTGATCTATTTCTTAAGTGAGAATTGTCTTCCAGTATTAATACACAAGTAAGTTGGATCTAAGCTGGGTTGTTTAAGAAATAGAGACCAGGCCATGTGTCCTCCCAAATGCTACTGCACCATATTCTGATAGAGATAAGATCCTGTAGAGGCAAACGTTAGTTTTTCTTAACCATCAGGAAGAAGATTTGCCAAGTTAGGCACCTACCAGCTTTGATGCTATCTCTTCCCAGACATTTTCACAGAATGGCATAAGACTTCTCTGAATAGTCAAAGGAATCATTGGTCTGTGCTCTATAATACTTCATGTCTGGAAGCACCCCTCTGCTTTAGGGAAACTCTCCCAAATCGTGTTTTTCCCTCTGCTCTCACTCTATCACCACAACAGTCAACAACACAGAAAAAAGACTAATGGTACCAAATGTGGGGGTTTCTCCCCCCGCACCAAGCAGCAACCTCCAGTTTGGTGTCCTCCAATTCAATTCTAGTACTGTATCTATCTAGAAATAGTGTCAGATCCCACAACCTGAGGACACAGTCCCCAAGATTACACCTCTTCACCCCAGACCTAAATCCAGGCTCCAGTACTTCTGACTGACCTGTTTCGGGTTGGGGTTCCCCAGACTCCCTTTTTAGATTTGACTGATTGCCAGGAGTGGCTCACAGAATTCAGAGAAGCACTTAGGTTCACTGGTTTCTTATAAAGGATATCGCAAAGGATACAGATACAGAGATACGTGGGGCAAGTTATGAGGAAAGGGCAAAGAGTTTCTATGCCCTCCCTGGGTGAGCCCCTATCCAGGAACCTCCAAGTGTCCAGCTATCTGGAAGCTCCCCAAATACGGTTCTCTTGGATTTTTATGGAAGTTTCATGACATCAGCTTCCCTCCCCCAGTGCATAAAGTGTGACCCTCTCTGGGGAAGATCTTAAGACCCACAGTGAGAAAGGCGGGGAAGAGGGGCACTGGTTGGAAGCAGGTGAAAGGAGGGCAGGAGAAAGTAACAAGGGTTATGTGAGTTATGAGTTGGGAACCGTGGACAAAAACCATTATCGATATCATAACATCCCACCCTCCACAATGAATGGTATGAAGAGTGATGTACAGAAATTCCATGTGAATGTTTATTGATAGGAATTTAAGGGATCTTGAAGCCAGCATCGCTGAAATTTTCATTAATGTCTTACTAGGACCTGATACAGAGATTGTGGACCCTCTCTGACTAACTATGGAATTAAAACATATATAGTTTTATCTCTAGGTAGAATATCTTTTTCAAGCAAATCCCTTAGTACTTTTTTTTAAGTGCCATGTTTCCAGAGCATATACTCCAGTGAAAGTTTGCAGTCAGTTATTAGGCGTTATGACTAACAATCGACAAAGACTTAACTCTCCTTCCAGTAACTGTTGGAACAGACAGATGATGTATTAAACATTTCCAGTCTTATAAATAGAAAGTAATTACTCATTTAAACTCATTTATTTCAAAGTAGTGTCATTTCTCCAAATTTAGTTCAGTTTCACATCTGTTTGTTGACATAGTAATTGAGTAACCATCAAATTATTATAAATGCAAGCATTTATAATTTGATGAAAGAATGGTTTTAGATCGTTTTTATTTTGTGGAAAGCAGACTAAGTAAAAGTGAATCATGCAAAAACCACAGGACATGTATGAGAATGTTGTGAAAGCCCTGCTGTGATTTACCTAAAATGTTATCTCAGTCATTCATTAGTCCTCATTCAGTGAAATATATGAAACAAGTATATATGTAAATAAAAAGAATGTTTTTCACATTCAAAAGGTATTCTGGTTTATAAATTAATTAAAGCCAACAAACACCAATGAATATCAGATACTATGCTAGTACCACCCCTCCAAACTTAAATAAGACATAGGGTTAATCCTCGAGGTACAGTATAAAGGACATGAACTTCAAAGTCAGAATATTTTTATTTTAAATTGTAGGTTAGTTACTTTACTTTGTGACCTAGATGTTTACCTTATCTGAGATCAAAGTTTCAATCAGTACAATACAGAAAATAATTTTGATAATGCCACTGCAATAATGATACACGTGCTGAGATATTATGAGAGATACATACAAGAATCTCTCTTGAGTCACAGGCCCAAATGTATTGAGAATCCAGCTGGCAACCTATGTATAGCCTTGGAAGAAAATTCCTCTACAATCAGATGCTAACCTCACTGTTCAGCTTCATGCCATTAGTTTATAGAGTTCCCTCAATCCCTACCCTATTTGGGGTCCATCCGTGAACATAGATTTTCATCCTCACTCCGGTCCCTCGGATGATTCAGAGCAGAACATCTCTTCAACACCACTCAGTACACATGTATGTATCTCTCTTCATTGTTTTCAAATATGGCTCTTTTCAAATATGGCTCCCTTTGGGCATAAGTTTTTTCATACCATCAGACAATAAAGCAAAACTTCTAGCCCAAGTCTTGGCACTTGCTAGCCTTTTGATCTAATGTGAAAAGTATGTCGCTGAAAAGAAGAAGCACTCTTATGTTTAAGAGTCAGGACTTCCAGACTTCCAGGACTGACAGATTGCCTTTGAGGGAAGAAGAAAAGAGGAAGATTAAGAAAGACACTGGTTTTGACTTCAAAACTATGCAGATAGTGGAGCTATTTACTGAAATGGGGAAAAAAAAAAAGCTAGGCAATAAACAGGTCCGGATGAGGATGTGGAATTAGAAGTTATATTTTAGACGATACATTTTACACACCAATATTCTCACTCATAAGTGAGACCTGAACATTAATCACATTAGCACAAGGGAGGGATCGGCAGTCACTGGACACAGCTGGGGGAGGGAATGAGAGAAGAGGGGACACATCACAAAGGTCCCAAACTCGGAGAAGTGAGGGCCAGTTAGAGGCCCAAAGTTTACCTGAGTGCAGCTCACTTGTGTAGTTAATCCTTACTTATATCTATATAATAAAATAAAATATTTTTTTAAAAGAAATTACCTTTAGATATCACCACAAAATTTTCCACAGAGTTTGGACCAGTATGCACTTCCAACAGTGTATAAGTGTTCCCTTTTCTTCACATCTGTGCCAGCATCGACTGTTTTTTGATTTATTAATGATGACCATCCTTACGAAAGTAAGGTAGTATCTTAGTGTGATTTTGATTTGCATTTCTCTGATAATTAGTGAGGCTGAGTATTTTTTTCATTGACCCCTCATATGTTTTCTTTTGAGAAGGGTCTATTCATGTCCTCTGCCCATTTCTCAATAGGGCCAGTTTTTCATTTTGGCTCATTTGAGTTCTTCATAGATCTTGGGTATTAGGCCTTTGTCAGATACACAAAAAAGCAATTTTTTCCCCATTCTGTGGGTTGTCTCCTACTTTCTTGATGGTTACTTTTGTTATGCAAAAGCTTTTTAGTTTGATGAAGTCCCATTTGTCTATCTTATCTTTTTTTGGCATATGCTTTCAGAGATTTGATCAAGAATTGGTCACCTACTCCAATGTGCATAGTGTCTCCTGAGTTTTCCTCTAAGATTTTTTTAGTTTAAGGCTTTATGTTTAGGTCTTTGATCCATTTAGAGTCGATTTTTGTACATGGTACTAGGTAGGGGTCCTGTTTCATTTTTCTGCATGTTGTCAGCCAGTTTTCCCAGCACCATTTGTTAAATAAGGTCTTCTCTCCCATTGGTTGTCAAAGATGAGTTGGTTTAGAGAGAGAGTTTTTGCTTCCAGAATCTTTGTCGTGTTCCATTGGTCTATATGCCTGTTCTTGTACTAGTACCAGACTGCTTTGGTTACTGTAGTTTTGTAATAAAGTTTAAAGTCTAGAAGTGTGACACCTCCCACTTTGGTCCTTTTGTTAGAAATTGACCTTCCATGTAATCTAGCAATGCCCTTCCAGAGAATATACCCAGAAGAACACAAAACATTCTACAAAAAAGACACCTACACATGCATGTTTATTTCTGCACTATGCACAACAGCAAAAACAAGGAACCAACACTTATGCCTATCGAAAGTAGACAGGATAAAGAAAATGCAGTACATGTACACGATGGAACATTGCGCAGTCATAAAGAAGGACAAAATCATGGACTTCTCAGCACATTGGATGAATTTGGAAACACTCATTCTTAGCAATCTATCACAGAAACAAAGTACCGAATACCACATGTTCTCATTCATAAGTGGTACCTGAACATTAATCACAAAAGCACAAAGGAGGGATTGGCAGTTGTGGGATAATGTCAGGGGAGGGAGGAAGCAGGGAGCATGTAACAACACAAAGAGTACCTAATTTTAAATGAAAAGAAGTAAGGACCAGTTGAAGGCTCAAACTTCACTTGCACATACATTACTTGTATACCTAATCCTGACTTATGTGCCACATCTTTATAATAAAAGACAGTCAAATAAATCAATGAATAAATGTTAAAAAAGAGAAAGTAATACTTAGGATCTTTGATGAATTATCTTATTTCCTTTTTAATACTTATTTGAAAAACTTGACAAAGTAGATCTTGGTTATTTAAAAATAGATTAATATCCAGATATTTATTAATACTGTAGGCTAAATATATTATGGTTTTTTAATTATGGCTAAATATATTATGTTTTTTTAATTTAACTATTGTATTAGTCAAAAGATGCAATGTATTAGAGGTTCAGTTTTAAAATTTAATACAATTGAACTGAACTATAGAGTTCATCGTTAGCAATTCTGGTTTCACAACAAATACTTTGCAAATGATATGCAAAGCATTGTTCTAAGTACCATTCTTCCAGATGCTGGTTCTCACTAAATAGTATAAGGTATTAAATAACATAAACTATTATATAAAGAATATATGCAGATTTCCTGGAGTCTTGCCATTTCATTTGCTTTAGTTTGATGATGAAAATAAGAAGTACTATATATTGATGGAGGGAGGATGACTGGAAGAGTTTATATGAGGAAAGTTGCAAGGACAAGAGTCCTGAAGTGATATCTATGTGGGAATTTTTGTCCAACATTTTCTTAAGTGATTAACTAGTTAGATACATACATTTTTAAGTATACACACTGATACAACAAGAGATAATTTGGGAATTACTTTCTTGTTGTGAAATAGTAAACCATAAAACTTAGTGTCTTCTAAAAAGCCAAAAGCATGTGATGATTAAGCAGTAAAACTGAGTTGATAATTATAAAAATAAGTGATAAGCCAAAGCCAAGGAAGGGAGAAAACTTAATCATTAAAACTCACAGGCTTTTGAGTCAGACTGCCTGAATCTTTGGATCTTTGTTAGTAATCTTGGACAATTTAATATCTCCATATCTTAGTTTGCTAATCTATGAAATGGAGATGATGGCTGTACTCTATTTCTTATGGTTGTTGGGAGGGTTAAAAACGTCAATATATATTACCAAAAAAAGCAAGAACTATGCCTGGTAAGTGCTAAATATGCTTCAGATATTGCTTTTATTAATCAGAAAGCATCTCTATTTCATATACTTAACAAGCTGTCTCTATTTTCTTAATCTGAATGTTCTCAGCCAGTATCTATGTGATGAATTATGCTTATTTTGTTGTCTGCATGAGTTTCGTTGATGAGAAGAATGATTTATTCCGGTGTGCCATTACTGAGTTGGATAATTATAGTGATATTTGGTATCATAATTATTCTTGACTTTAATGGAATTTCTTCTAATATTTCATCATTAAGTATTTTGTTTACAGCAATTTCTGGTAGATAATTTTCAGCAAGTTCAGAACATGTCTTTCCATTTATAGAAAATTAAGAGTCTTTTCTTGTTTTAATCACAAATGAATATTCAATTTGAACAATATTCCATTAGGTTGCTCTTAAAATCTCTTACATGAGGACAACATTCTATTTATATATGTTATATTTACATATTTCAGATACCTCTTACCTCTTTTTTATCCTGATTTAATTTTCTCCACTTCTCCCACTGAAGTGCAGACCTCTTAGCTTATATTCTGAATCACAGTCCTTGTTTTTAATCTTGCCAGAGTGTGACTAACATATATTTTGTGAGTTTGTGCAGCAACACCACAATTGCCACTTTGTCTTATTCACTTCACACATCAAAACCTAAGCCTCCTACTCACCAGAGAGCATCTGGCATATCTCCCCTGACAAAACATCTTGAGTGGCTATGCTAATTAAATAAATAAAAAAAAAATTTAAGATGGCTTTTCAACTCAATCCAGGACATGTGGCATGTGTGGAGTGAACAAAACAAAGTGGGACAAGAGATGGATTATTCAATTTATCATTTTAAAAAATTTAGATTGGGCAAAAGCCATGAGCTCATATTTATAGATTTAAGTAAAATATATCAATGTATTTGCAGGGCGGTTGCATTTTGTTTTTTTGTTTTTTTTGTTTTTTTTTAGTCTCCCTGGCAATTGTGGGGTCTAATACACAAACTCACAGTCACACTCTGGCAAGGTAAGAAGTAGGAAATATGATTCAAAGGATGATAAACTAATAGACGTGCACTTCTGTGGAAGAAGTGGAGAAAAGTATTAAATGGAGATAAGGAAAAGTTAAATAGTATCTGAAATTTTAAATAAGACATATATACATAGAATGTCATCCTCATTTGAGAAACTTTAAGAGTGGTCTACTATTGGGATATCTATATGTATAATACTGTGTGTGTGTGTGTGTGTGTGTGTGTGTGTGTGTGTGTGTGTAATCTCAAGTAGTAAATCTTAGTTTTTGACATATGGGTGTCACCATTTTACATCTGTTTTATTATGTTTCACATTTCATTTTCTATTTCTTGCTTCCAATACCCTAGTCTTACTCTTTGACATACTCTATTCCTCTTTTTGTATGTTATACTGTGGTCTGTTTTTACTGTCCTAACTTGATCTTACTTACATCTTTGAGAGCTGTTTAAATTTATATTGAAATATTGAGTTTGTCATATTTCTTTTACTATATAATATTTCATCATTTTCACATGGTGGCTTTTCTAGTAAAATATGCTTCTAAGTCATGTCCTTCTCTTTTTTGATCCCACAAAGAAACTACAATAATGTTGCATTATAATTATTATGATCAGTCAGATTTTCAAATAAAGTTTATTTTACAATATGATCCCAAAGGTATGAATTTTGCCATGCAATGGATTTATCTAAATATAACCTGGCAAAAAAGAGCTACTTTTTAATGAATGCATACAAATAAGTATATTGTTATAAAAATCAGTCACTTAGAAAAAGCATATGTTTCTAAATGCTGTAGTGTCAGTGAGTGAAAGATGTCATTCTAAAAGTATCTTGCTTCAGTTTATACAAGCACAGTCTGGTAAAGTAATAGAAATGATTTTAAAAGTGTAAAATACTTCTTTTTATGCCTACTAGAATAAAAACAGTAGCACAATAACAATATTCTAAGGCAGATATTAAATTATATAGCTTTATTAGATTTTGTTTTGTTTGATCAATGTAACCATTTTTGGGGAAGGTTTTAGATATACAGCCATCTTTCATTAAGTCTTACACTTTGGAATGAAAAAAGAATCATGGCAATTCTCACCCAGTCCCTTTGAGAGGTCTCACTGTTCAATAGAATGGTGATGTCAACTCAGATGGAAAAAATCTATACCCATGAGTCTGTTCCTGGTAATATCATAATTATGGTCCTTTACACTGATGTCATATTGTTCTTTTCTCACCTCAGAGAAAATAGATGGTATATGTTGATGAAAAGGTGAATGATCCTAGTTAATTTATCAGAGTGATTAATAATATCTCAGAAAAAGATGGTAAAGTTACTATATAGAGAGAAGTAAACAGAAAGTAAAAATAAAAAGAATATTAAAAATATGTTTGAGGAGCATTGAGGTGAGAGAGAGAAGAGAGATCAGAAGGTAACAACGGGAATGATGAGGGATTAAGAAAGGGACTTAGTTGTGCTACTTCTCCCCCTTAGTTACAGTGAGTTTACAAACAAGTGGAAAAGAACCACTTGAAAGGCACAGGCTTAAAAATATATGAGAGATAAGGGATATACTTTTAGAGAAGGTTTATGAAAGAGAGTGATATAAACTCCTGAGCAAAGGGATTAGCCTTTTATTGGAAGGAAAACTCCACTATTTTATCAGGTGAAAAGGAAAAATAGGTTTCTATATTTGGTATAAGAAAATGAGAACATTCTGGTCTGAGGCCATCTATTTTCTCTCTGCAGTAAGAGGTGAGGTCATTTTCTGTAAAAAATAGATGAGAAGGTTTAGAAATTTGAGAAGAGTAGTGAAAGCTTGAAATGATCTCTGTAGATGCTCAGTGAGTGAGCTAAAAGGATAAATGTAAAAAAAATCAGAGAGCAGTTGTGAAAACCCAAATGTATTTTGTGATCATAAATCTTTGCACATAGAACATTCACATATAACATTAATAAGTAGAATGCATAATAGAAAAATCAGTCTTAACATATTTAAAAGTGTTACAATCATTTAAAATAAGGTTTTTGACCAGAGTTAAATGAGAGCTAAACAACTAAATTATATATAAAAGTTATACAATATTCAGAAACTAAATAATATAATTTTGAATACCACATAGAAGAAGAAACCACACAGTAAAATATAAATATTTTATGTAAAAGAGAATAAAAATGCAACACACTAAATTATATAAAATTCAATCAAATTAGTATTTAAAGGAAACTGGTTATTTAGTATTTACATTAGAAAGAAAGAAATCCCTAAAAATTGTTTTTTTTAAATTTGAACTTAAGAATATAAGCAAAGTCAAAATTAACTCCAAAGTTAAAAGCATAAAATAGCAAATAAAGAAGAATAAATTAATTTTTTTAAAACAGAGAATTAACTCAAAGTTGTTTCTATGCAAAGATAAATAAATTTATAAACTCTAAATTTGTGAAGACTTTAAAAATATTAATATAAGAGAAAACAGAATATCATTAATATCTTACAATCATTGAAGCATAATAAGGGGAAAGTCATAAAAAATTTATATCAATAAGTTTAGCAACTTAAAGAAAAATTTTTAAAAATACTTTACAAAGACAAATTTGTAAAGTTGACAAAAGAAGAAACAGAAATTCTGCATACCATATATCATAAGAAACTGAATTTCTAATGCAAGTCTTCCCACAATAAAAATTATAGACCCTAGTGTCATAATTGGTAAATTATATGAACTATTTAAAGATGATATATACCAAGCTTACACAAATGCATGAAAAATATAGAAGAGAAGGAACAGCCCCTATCAGTTATGACACTGCTACTTCTCGATCTGAAACATGGATAAAGAAGAAGACATTATAAGAAAGTATATCTATAGAAGCTATCCTCTTGGAAATTGGAATTGACTTGAAAGTTATATTTCTTAATAGATATTAAC
This sequence comes from Carlito syrichta, assembly GCF_000164805.1. Taxonomy (NCBI): domain Eukaryota; kingdom Metazoa; phylum Chordata; class Mammalia; order Primates; family Tarsiidae; genus Carlito; species Carlito syrichta. The sequence goes on from NW_007246909.1 coordinate 334,957, forward strand.
AAGTGAGATTTATTACTACAAAAGATAATCAATAATGACCAAGCAGTGTCTATTCTAGGATTGATTTACATTAGAAAATTAATAAATTCTGTTCACAAAATTTGCAGACAAAGAAAAACACATCATTATTTTAATAAATGCAGAAAGAGCGTTTAAGAAAATTCAGTCCTCTCTTATAGTCAAAATGATCAACCAGAATTGGAGATCCAATATGGCCATCATGAAGTAGCTGACCAGCAGCTCTCTCAAAGAACAAAGAACACAATCTCAGCTGCTGGGAACTCCAGGCAGCATCAGCAGACTTAAAAAAAGCACTGTATATCCAACAGAGGACTCTAAGAATGCATAGGAAGCAAGGGAGAGAGAGAGAGAGCCTTGGAGCTGGAAAGCCCCATCCCCACAAGGTGGATAGGATTTGCAGACTTGCTTTGTATGTGAGGGTGGTGAGTGCTCCTGACATGTCTGTGACAGTTCATCTTCTCCCAGCTGCACATGGGTCTTTAGTTCCACACAGGAGAAGGCCTGGTCAGGGCACAGTAGTGTGTACTGCAGACAACACAGAGTGGTAAATCCATCCAAGCTCAGAATGCCTAATGCCAGTCAACCCTCAAGAGTATGTTTTCCTCACCTCCCGCACCCCTGGAAAGCTCACCTGCCCATCACCAGCATTGGCGACCAGCACCCTCACAGCCTAGAAAGGATCAACTACTAGCCTCACTCACCCAAAAGGTAGGTACCCCACACAGGGCTCTGCTGCTTTTATGTTCTGAGTGTGGCTTTTGGTGAAGAGGGAAAGCCTTGGAAGGTACCTGGAAGCTCTGTTTTCAGTGGGAGTGCTTCAGGGCTGTGATTGATGCCACCACTCCAGCAGTGCTGCCAGTGCCAGAGAACCATTCTCATCTGGATCCTCACAAACAGCTCGCAACTAGGGTTTGGAAAGCAGTCTGGCCGGCTTGACCATGGGAAACACTTTACAGCCGAAATTCACTTTGAGTTCTGAGCATTGCCCAGCAAGAGTGGCAGAGCAGGAGTGTCTCTCCCTCTCCCCCTGTGTGAACTATTTTGAATGGTAAAAAAAGGCCCTAGGGCAACTAGACCATATGTAACTATAAAACAACAAAATTAAAAAGTAATAATAAAGAGAGTTGTCTTCACAGATAAGAACAAACCAGCAGAAAGCATGGGCAATCTTCAAAGCCTTAATGAGAAATAGCCTACAAAAACACCTTCTAGTCTGCCAAACAGTGGAATCCATCCAGATTAACCTGTCCTTGATGACAGACACAGAACTAAGACAATGGATGGTTAAAATGGTTATGGAAAACTACCAGAAGTTGGAAGCAAGGATTACTTAGGCAAAGAAAGCAATGCAGGAAATAAAAACTGAGATGGACAATATGAGAAAAGTCCAATCTGAAATCCTGGAAAGGTGGAATTCCTTCCTGGAATTTCAAAAAATAATGACAAGCCTCAGGTAGTAGAATTGACCAGGCAGAGGAAAGAATCTCAGAACTTGTCATCAAAATATTGAACTGACCTATCTGATAAAACCAAGAAGAACATTCTCAAAAAGAATAAGCCAAGTCTACAGGGGTATGGGATTATGTAAAAAGAATAGAACACATAAATATTATAGAAAGGATCAACAAGACAAAATGCTGGTTCTTTGAAAGGATAAATAAAATTGATAGACTCTCTGACTGGAGTGACTTTGAAGAGTGAGAGAGAAAGTCTGAACAAATACAATTAGAAACAAGAAAAGTGATGTCATAATCTAATCCTGAAGAAATTCAAAAGATTATCAGAGGTTACTATGAACATGTGTATGCAAATAAACTAGAAAATCTAGAAAGAATGAAGGAATTTCTGTCATCATACAACCTCCCAAGGTTGAAACAGGAAGAAATTGAAGCCCTAAATAGATCAATACAAATCCAAAAAATTGACTCAGTTATAGGAAACCTACAAACACACACACATGCACAAAGCCCTGGACCAGGTGGTTCTCAGCTGAATTACAGAACACATACAAGGAAGAGCTCATATCAATCCTATTGAAAATATTATAGGCATTTGAGAAGTAAGGAATCCTCCCTACCTCATTCTATGAAGCTAATATCATCTTGATACCCAAAATTGGCAAAGACTCAACAGGAAAAGGAAATTATGGGTCAATTTCCTTGATGAATATAGATGCAAAGTCTCTCAACAAGAGTCTAGCAAATTGTTTCCAATAGTACATTTCAAGGAGTTTGTCATCATGACCAGGCAGGCCTCATTCCTTGGATGCGGAGCTGGTTCCGTACTCTCAAGTCTATAAACTAATTCACCACTTTAACAGGTGTAAAACCAAGAACCACATGATTATTTCATTAGATGCAGAAGAATGTTTGATAATATCCAGCACTCCTTCTTGATAAAAACCTTCAAACATCTAGGCATCAGAGTAACATTCCTTAAACCAATAAGAGCCATCTATTACAAACCCACAGTCAACAACATGCTTAATAGGAAGAAACTGGAAGCATTCTCCCTAAGAAATGGAACAAGACAAGGATACCCACTCTCAGCTTCTTATTCAACATAATACTGGAAATCCTAGCCAGAGAAATCAGGCAGGAGAAGGAAATCAGGGGTATCCAAATAGAAAAAGAGGAAGTTAAGTTGTCCCTCTCTGTGGACAATGTGATTCCACACCTAGAAAACCCTAAAAAGACCAGGTTCCGTGGCTCAGCTTGTAATCCCAGCCCTTTGGGAGGCCCAGGCGAGTGGATTGCTTGAGCCCGTGGGTTCTAGACTAGCCCTGGCAACTTGACAAGAACGTGTCTCTACAATAAATAAAAAATTAGCTGGCATGGTAGTGCACACCTGTAGTTCCGACTATTTGGAGGGCTGAGGCAGAAGGATCACCAGAGCCCAGCAGGTCGATGCTGAGGTGGAGGTGAGTGAGCATGCCACTGTACTCCACCTGGGCAACAGAGTGAGACTTCAACTCAAGAAGAAAAAAGAAGAAGAAAGCCCTAGAGAGTCTGTCAAAAACCTCCTTGCACTGATAAATGTCTTTGGTAAAATCTTGTGTTACAAAATCAACATTCAAGAGACAGTTCCATTTCTATATACCCACAACAAGCAGGTTGAGAATCAAATAAACAACACAATTCCATTCATAGTAGCCACCAAAAAAAGAGAGTGAGAGAAAGAAACACCTCCACTTAATCAAAGAAATGAAAGATCTTTACAATGGGATCTACAAAACACAGCTTGAAGAAATTAAGAATGATACAAATAAATGGAAAAACATCCCATGTTCATGGATTAGAAGAATCAATATTGTCAAGATTCATCCTTCTCAAGGCAATGTACAGATTCAATGTCACCCCTATCAAATTGTCGACTTCATTTTTCCCACACTTAAAAAAGACAATACAGAAAATTATACGGAAGCAAAACGGAGCTGAAATAGCTAAAGCAATACTCAGCAAAAGGAATGAAGCTAGAGGCATCACACATTTAGACTTTAAACTTTATTGCAAGGCTACAGTAACCAAGACATCCTGGTATTGTTACAGGAGTAGGTACATAGACCAAGGGAACAGCACAGAGAATCTAAAAAACAAACCAACAAACAAAAAAAGTGGTTTCTCAACCAACTCCTCTTCAACAAAACCATCAATAACAATCATTGGGGAAAGGAAACCAATTTAGAAAAAGGTGCTGGCAAAACTGGCCAACCACATGCAGAAGAATGAAACTAGACTCCTACCTATCACCATATACAAAAAAATTAAGTTGAAGTGGATTGAGGACTTAAATGCATCCTGAAACTATAAGAATCTTAGAAGATAATGTAAGGAACATCAGAGTAGGCAATGAATTCATGACCAAGTCCTCAAAAGCAAATGCAATAATAGCTAAGATTGACAGATGGGATCTTATTAAACTGAAAAGTTTTCGCACAACAAAATAAACCATCAAGAGGAACAATCTATGGAATGGGACAAAAAGTAATTTTAAGCTATGCATCTGACAAAGACCTAACATCCAGTATCTAAAAGGAACTCAAACAAATTGAAAGAAAAATATGAAACAACCAATTATAAAGTGGGCAAATGACATAAACAGACACTTCTCAAAGGATGACATACAAGTAGCTAACAAACACAGGAAAAAATGCTCAGCTTCACTATTCATCAGAGAAATGCAAATCAAAACTATAGTGAGATATCACCTAACATGGTAAGGATGGCTATCAATAAGTCAAAAAACAAGTGCTGCAGTGGCTATGGAGAAGTGGATCACTTATACATTGCTAGTGGGAATGTAAACTAGTCCAACCTCTGTGGAAAGCAGTGTGGTGGTTTTCAATGAAGTAAAAATTGATCTTCCATAGGATCCAGCAATCACTCTTCTGGGAATATACCCAGAGGAACATAAGTCATTCTACCAAAAAGATACCTGCACACACACGTTCATTGCAGCACTATTTTCAATCACAAGAACCTGGAACCAGCCCAGATGCCCATCGAAAATGGACTGGTTAAAGAAAATGTGGTATTTAGACATGATGGAATTATTATACTGTCATACAAAATAACAAAATCATGGCCTTCACAGCAATATGGATGCAGCTGGAACCATAATATTATGTGAACTAGCACAGAAACAAAGAAACAAATACCACATCTTCTTACTCATAGCAGGCCCTGATCCAAGTCACACTAACACAAGGGTGGAATCAGCAGACACTGATATTGCTTGTGGGGAGGGAGGAAGGAGAAAAGAGGAAGTGGCACCACACTGGATATCTTGTCCACTATCAGGGGAAGAAAGGGCCAGCTAGAAGCCCAAACTTCACCTGCATGCAACTTATGTAGTAAATCACCCCTTGTACTCTACAACTTTAAGTTTTTAAAAAATATATTTTTAAAATTTGTCAACCAAATACAAAAATAACTCCTCAGTCTATTAAAAGGCATTTCTAAAAATTCTACAAAAATATCATATAATGATAAAAGGCTAAACACTTTTTCTCTCAGTTCAAGTATAAGGCAAGATTTTTTTTTTTCCACTTTCTCAATGATCTCATTAGATTAAGGTAAGAGAATAGTCACGATCATTATTTAAAAAAACTAAATTGTCTTTATATAATTACATTATATTAATGCATGCAGAAACAAGAATTTTATAAAAAAATCAGAATTGATAAATGACATTAACAAGTTAATGAGATATACAGCTAATATAAAATTTATTTTATTTATTTTTTTTGAAATATTAGAATTTTCTAAGAAAGCATGTTTTTCAAAAAAAAGTTAAGAGTATATGCTGGACTTGGTGGCTCAGCCTATAATCCCGTGCCTTGGGAGGCTGAGGTGAGTGGATTGCCTGAGCCCGCGGGTTCAAGACCCGTCTGGGCAACTTAGTGAGACCTCATCTCTACAATAAATCAAAAAATTAGCTGGGTGGGGTAGCGTGCGCCTGTAGTTCCAGCTACTTGGAAGGCTAAGGTGGAAGGATCGCCGGAGCCCAGCAGGTCGAGGCTGAGGTGGCCGGAAGTGGCCACTGCACTCCAATCTGGGTGACAATGAGACTCCAACTCAAAAAAAAAAAAAAATAAAAGAAAAGAAAAGAAAAAGAAAAGGAAAAATATATTCTCAGTGTTACAAAAATATTTGGAAATGTTACCTGGTGAACTATTGAAAAGATATTACAATGTTTTCTTATGGGTTATAGTAGATTTTTATAGAGTGAAGATGTTCCATCAATTATGTCTCTTAATAATTAGCAGACTTGGATAAAACAAAGTTCTATGTGATCACAGCAGTTCCCCTTCATTATATTTCTTGAAATTACATGTCATCTTTAATACATTTTTTCCCTATATTTCTTATGTAAGGTAATCATTTTTAACCAATACTGGTAAAGACTAATTTTGAAATTTAGATTTATTTCTTCTTTTTAATTTTATTTTATTTCAAGGTTCCTAGTGAAGTATATGTGCCCCTTATTTTGTTCCTTTTCTACATTGCAGACTGTGGTGTCAGTATTAAGAATTTGAAACTTGCAAGTGATGACAACAAGATGGTGAAATAAGTGCCAGCTTTCATTTCCCCATGGAAACACTGATTTAATCATGACATATACACCAAAATACCTTTTTGAGATTTGTAGGATAGAGTTGAGAAGTTTTAGTACATCAGGCAAGCACAAAACCACGAACAGCTGCATTGAAACAGGTAAAAAGAGCAATTTTAACCTGCACACATCAACCCTCCCCAAAGCCAGTACATCTCAGCTCCAGGAGAGAACATCTCAGCTTGCAACTTCTCCCTTGGGGTAAAATGAAAAAGTGCAGCATACATAGAATATTCTGACTTTGTGAGGGGGCTGCCTTAGCAACTAGCTTTTCTCTCACTTTATTTGGAGCATTGATTGAACTGGTATAATTTAAAGGCCTGGAGGTAATTGAGAATTTTTTTAGTGAGGGGTGGATTTCTGTGGCCAGCATGGTTTGATGTCATCAGAAGAAGGGTAGGAACTTGAGACTTTTAGAAAGGAGGGAGAGGAATAAGGCAAGTATTCAGCATTCTAGTTTTTTGGAAGGTTTCCCAAGGGACTAGTATCTGTCTCACCTGTCTTGGGGATTTGACAGGAAGCTGGCATACTTTGGATGCCTGGTGGCCACTGAAAAAAAGAAAGAGCAGAGCAGCTTGCTACTGTAGAATCAGGCAACTTGCAGTGCTACAGTCAAACATCAGAGGGAACAAGAGGTTGCAAACTTCTAAACAAGAGCTATCAAAGTTCTCTAATTGATAAATTGCATTTATTGGTCAAATAAACCACATCTCCCTCAAAAAGATTTCAGAGATTTCTAGACTGTCTGACTGGGCTGAATAGTTAAGGTCTTTTTCTGTATAAAACCAATACATAAAGACCGGGGTAGATGACTGTTTTTGCAAATGTCTGGATATCACTACGTAGTTAGGGACACACAAAGAAACAAGGGAACATAAATAAAAGGAAAAAATGAAATAAATCAGAAACCAAATGTAAAGACACTAAGGTATACAAATTATATGATAAAGGAAAGTTAAACCATCAAAATGATGCACTACACACTTAAGAAAATAATACATGAACAAAATGCAAATATCAACAAAGAGATAGAATATATAAAAAATAACCAAAATGAAATTTTGGAACTGAAGAATATAATAAATGAGCTGACATATTCACTACATAGGTTCACAAACAGACTTAATCAAGTAAAAGAAAAATTCAGAAAACTCAAGGATAAGTCATTTAAAAATATCCACAAAAAGAAAAAGAAAACACGTTCAAAGAGAGAACAAAGTCTAAGTTTAAGACTTATAAGACACCAACAAGTGAACCAATATATACTTTATGGGAGTCTGAAAGGAGAAGAGAGGGACAAAGAAATAGAAAGGTTATTTAAAGAAATAATGACTGAAAATTTCCAAAATCTAAGAAAGAAATGGACATCCAGATTTTGGAAGCCCTAGCCTGCCATAGGATAAATCTAAAGAAGTACACGTTGAGAAACAATACATTAAAACTGTCAACAAAGACAAAGGGAATTTTGAAAGCGGCAAGGGAAAAGTGATTCATCATGTAAAAGGGAACCCCCATAACGTTATTAGCAGATTTTTCAGTAGAAACCTTTCAGGCCAGAAAAGAATGAGAAGGTATGTTCAAAGTGCTGAAAGAAAAACAAACAAAACTGCCAAACAAGAATATTAAAACTGACAAAAGCATCCTTCAAAAATAAAAGAAAAAGACTTCCCAAGATAAAATAAACAAAAACTGAGGGATTTCATACCCAGTAGACCTGCTATAAAAGTGAATCTTTCAAGGTGAAGCAAAAGTTGCTAAAGAGCAACATAAAATCATATGAAAATGTCAAGTTCATTATCCAAGGTAAATATATAGACAAATACATTTCTTTTGATGTCTTCAAGGACATTATGTAAATTGCATTTTGATTCCAGTGGTATTGTGGTTGAAGCAAGTGCTTTCCCTAAAATTTAAAAGTAGATGCTTTCAAATATATTTTAGAGAATTTATATATTTTAAAATACCATCAGTAATTTACAAGCAAGCCTAGAATGCAGCCTTTGAATAATTGTGCGTGTGCATGTCCGTGTGGATGTTGGAGGAAGAGAGGAGCATGGTGACACCACCTTTAATGACCCTTTGTGAATTGATATTGGTTTCAAAGTTTTTCTAAATTTATTTGCAATACATGACATTTCATTGCAACTGAGAACAATTGTATAGTTATTGAATGAAGTAAAATTTATACTTAGTCAAAGCAGATATGTGTCACTTCATTTTAATAATTTGTTGTATGTATCTTTCCATGGTGTACTGCATGTTTTTGTTATTGTTGTTAGATTTTATCTTCTTTGTAAATGATGTGCCTTATTATTCTTACATATTGGTGATTTTTTAAAAATTGCCATACTATGCTCATAAAATTTATTGGATGATTCTCTGAACGCTAGATTTTTTTTTTTTCTGTCAAAAACAACATCTTGCACAATTTTTTTTTTCTCATTTCAGAATCATTTCTATGATGGACAGTTACTTTTTTTTTTTTTGAGTTGGAGTCTCAGTCTGTCGCCCAGACTGGAGTGCAGTGGCAGCTCCCGGCCACCGCAGCCTCGACCTGCTGGGCTCTGGCGATCCTTCCGCCTCAGCCTTCCAAGTAGCCGGAATTACAGGCATGCGCTACCACGCCCGGCTGATTTTTTGATTTATTGTAGAGATGAGGTCTCACTGCCCAGGCGGGTCTCGAACCCAGGGCTCAGGCAATCCACTCACCTCAGCCTCCCAAAGGCGCGGGATTGCAGGCTGAGCCACCGAGCCCAGCTGAACAGTTACATTTTACCAGCAGGTTTTCAGTTTAAACACCTAACGCTATGGAGGTTCATTTCACTTCCATCATAGAATATATAAGTAGGGCTAAGCTTTGAACCTAATTCAATTCTTCAGTAGGTTTTTTTTTTTTTTTTTTTTTTCCAAAGGATAGATAAGATAGAGAAAAGACATCATCTTTTAAGATAATAGTCAAAATTCAGTCAGGTTTTTTTTTCACCATCGAGAATAATCTGTGTGTTGTAAAACCTTGAATATTTTCTACTTGTATTGCCTTTTATATTTGAATACAATCAAATCAAATTTCTTTTATTTTTCTCAACTGTGTCACACTGGCTTGAGAATCAGTACTCTATAATTGGTATACTAGAAACACGATATCCACTTTTTCTCCTATGACTCTTCTAACTGAAACGTACAAATACTATGGGATTTCACATAGTTTGGTCAGAAAACCAGACACTATCCACACCAGAAGGCAGGGAGTTAAATGTCTAGTTAGCATGTGAATACTATTGTTGCCACTGTTTCTGATTATTATAAGCCTTGCCAACAAGGCTTATTCTCTGTATTTGGATACAGTTGTCTGTTCTACTCTACAAAAATAATGCATTGGCTCACATTCATGCTCAATTGTTCTGTCATCTGCAAGAACAAATATCTAAATTCCCTCAGAACTAATTTCAGTCAAGGCTGTTTTCACTTTGTCAGGATCTTTCCTTTCTATTCCACACAAATTCTCTTGAGCCACCAGCCACCCTAAAAGTGCAATTATTTCACAAGAATTTCTAAATTATGATGAAAATTATTTTTATTAAGAGCGTTAACTTGTTAGTATTCAATTTATATGGTGATATATATCTGAAGATACAAAAATCTACTTGGCTTATTAGTTGCATTTTTTTTCTTTCAAATTAAAAAAAAATCGTTTATGATTTACTTGAAGGACAAAATAGTTATAGTAGCTCTGAGGGTTTTTTTCTGTTTTTTTTTTTTTTTTTTTGAGTTGGAGTCTCACTCTGTCGCCCAGACTGGAGTGCAGTGGCCCCTCCCGGCCACCGCAGCCTCGACCGGCTGGGCTCCAGCAATTCTTCCTCACAACTTTCCAAGTAGCTGGAATTACAGGTGCGTGCTACCACGCCCGGCTAATTTTTTGATTTATTGTAGAGATGAGGTCTCACCAAGTTGCCCAGGCGGGTCTCGAGCCCGCGGGCTCAGGCAGTCCACTCACCTCAGCCTCCCCAAGTGAGGGATTAAAGACTGAGCCACCGAGCCCGGCTAGCTCTGAGGTTTTTGCTTTTTTATTCAAGAATGTCATCGATTTGCTCCAAAGCTTCTTTTTCTTTTGAGACAGGGCCTCGTTCTGTCTCCTCCCAGGCTGCTGGAGTGCAGTGGCTTAACCAGAGCTCACTGAGGTCTTGAACTGGACTCAAACAACCCCCTGCCTTAGCCTCCTAAGTAACTGGGACCACAAGCATGTGCCACCATACTCAGCTACTTTTTTTTGTTTTTTGTAGAAATTGGGCCTCCCTATGTGGCCCAGGCTGATCTCAAAACTACTAGGCTCAAATGATCCTCCTACCTTAGCCTCCCAAAGTGCTGAGATTACAGGCATGAATCACTGCAGCCAGCTGCTTAAAGCTATTTTAAAGTGTGAACAATATTTCTATTTATATTATAATATTTATGCAATATTTTTAAATAGCTTATTTTTAAATAGCTTATTTTAAACTATTTTTAATAGTTTGCAATTTATGTTGGCTGACAGTAATTTATTTAATTTACTTTCTCTACTTGGTAAGATACATGATGGCTTAGCGCTTTATATTAGAATTTAAAGCATTTAAAATAATATGAATATATTTTTGTAACGATATTTTATGTATTAACAGCATTTTTATTATTCATTCAACAAATATTTCTTGAGCTCCCACTTTTTGCCAGTTGATGTCTTAGGCATTTGAATAAAAACTGAGCTAAAACAGACCTTTGTGTAGTAAACTCTATTCTCAATGCTCTTCACTGAAGCTCTTTACCCACTTGGCTACCAGGAGCTCCCTCTCTCCTCACCCATGCACTCACACCTCTCCATATTCCTCTCCTTTACTCTTCATCCTCATCTCTCTGATGCAGGGGTCCTGCCCCTGCAGGGATTGGAGGTCTCTGGCGGTGTGAAGGGATAGATACAAAGAGAGAGAAAGGGGGGAGAAAGAAAGAAAGGACTCCTGTTTAGGCGACTAGAAGCCGTTTAATGAATGTTATCCCAGGGCTTTTATCCCCAAACTCTGTAAAGTCATTATTATAGGAAACTAAGGTAGCATGTGTCTTTTACATGAACAGGTCTAGGTGTACAAAGGACACCACCCACTCTCAAGCAAATGTTCTTTTATATATAAGGAAGAACATGAGGAAGAACAACCACAAATTGTCTTTTTGTATTTTATGTTAGTTTAACGTTTTTTAAACCAGTTTTTTATGTCTTTAATTGTATTACAATTACACCATCTTGAATTAACATCACTCAATGTCTAAACCCAAAACCACCATAGTGAATTATTCTCTTATTATTGTGTATTAATTTAAACTAGTTTTTATTAAAACTATTGTTATTATGGTTATATTTTCCTAGTACCAGCTGGCCTAATTTAAACTTCATTGACCTTCCCTAAATAAAACTGACCTAACCATACTTCTATAATAAAATGGTTACTTAAATTTTCTTAATCTATATAAACTATTTTCTGAAACCTATATCTACAAATTTCTAAAGGTCACATCAAGAGAACCTGTGACCTGCACTAAGCTCCTCAATGTGACTCAAAGTCAAACTTAAATTGTGACAAAGCAAAAGACCATAAGCCGTGGAGAATGGGAACAATAGACTACTAGGTTAGCTGTGTACGTTCCGGTCTTAGAGTTTTCTGCTAGAGCCAGCTGGAGCTTTTCTTGGTTGTTTGTGCCAAATAAAAAAGGAGGGAGGGAATGGGTCAACAGCTCCCAAACACATCCTAGTGGTCTCAGGGTCGATGGCCCTTCCTGATCCCTAACGCTCAGTGGGCCTCTGTGGCTGTCTCCCAACACTCTGATACCTTGACATTGGTGAGCCTCTGGTCTCTACCATAGAACGTTGTGTTTTCTCCTCTACTTTCACAACTAGAAAAGCACACATAATCCTATGATATTATTCATTTTCTCTAAAATTTATATTATTACTGAGACCTTTTTTCTAATGAAAGACTTCTATTTCCATTTGTAAACTTGGATACCACGTAGACATCCTAAACTTAGCATGTTTCAAAAGCACAATACTGGTCTTTTTCCCCCCAAACAAACCCTTTAGACTCTCATTCATTTATAGACACTTTATCTTCAGGACAAAAATACACCACCACCAAAAACCTTCACACTTAATTTTTCTCACATCACACAACCAGTTATTCAGCAAATCTTAGCATGCATACATATACATCTATTCAGAATTCAACCACTTCCTGTCACCTTCTTAGTGTAATCACCTTAGTTCAGTAAACCAATGTTTCTCACCTGCAGTGTGCTCAAGCCTCCCAGCAAGTGTCTGTCCTTTCCTTTACCCCCTACTTTTAGTACGTAGCCAAGACAATAAAAATACTAATTTCATTTAAACACAATTCAGATCACATCACTCTCTGTGCAGTCCTCCAATGGTTTCTTGTCTACAGAGAATAAAATTCAAAGTTCCATGAGAGAAGATACATTCTAGCAACTCATTATCTCCTTTCACTCATGCTACTTGAGTCATTGCACCCCCTTGAATGTTCTCACTTCAGAATCCATGTTGTTTCCACGCTTGTATGTTTCTTGCAAAACTACACACTATCTAGAAAGCAAACTTCACATATGGTTGGATTGAAAACATGAAATATGTTAGCTGACCACAGTGAAGTTCAAATAGAAAAAAAACACAAAAAGACCAAAAAATTAAGTTTTGAAATTGAGACATATTTCAACACATTGTGTTGATCCAAAAAAAAAAACAAAGCTGGGAATTAGAGTACATATATAGTTGGAAGATACTTGTGTGATGCAACTAAAACACTAAAACAATAGTTAGAGAGAAATAGATAACTTTAACAAAATTGTGCAAAATAAGAAAGGTTGGAAATGAGGAAGGGAAGAAAGGAAGAAGGAAAGGAGGGAGAAAAGGAGAGAGAGAGAAATGAGTTCCATTAAGAGACTGAACATAATGCTTGAGTCACTGAGGCAGAGGTCACAGACAATATGGCTAGGATGTGGGAGGAGTTCAGAACCAGAGGTAATTACAAAATATAAGCTTTTCAGATACCTGCAGAAATTTCAAGCTGGAATTTGACTCCTGAGGAACATGAAATGTAATTTGGTAGAAAATGTAACATAGATCTAAAAGAGCACAGAGAGAAAAGTAGATGTCTGCACATGTATGGAGCTGACTAGTAGGGAGGATATGTAAATATTTTACAAATAATTTATTAGATTGGGTGAATTGTTGATGACTTCGTTTTAAAAATGTTTTCTACATACTGTATCTGATAGAAAACAAATATGATTTAAAAACTAGTATAGATATACAGAACTTTAAAAACTACTGTTGGGTGGGCTCGGTGGCTCAGCCTGTAATCCCAGCACTTTGGAAGGCCAAGCCTAGTGGATTATCTGAGCCCGAGGGTTTCAAACCAGCCTGGCCAACTTGGCAAGACCTCGTCTCTACAATAAAAAAATCAAAATAAATTAGTTGGGCGCTGCACGGCGTGCCTGTAGTTCTGGCTGCTTGGAAGGTTGAGTCGGAAGGATCACCAGAGCCCAGCAGGTCGACGCTGGGGTGGCCTTGAGTATGCCACTGCCCTCCAGCCTGGACAATGGAGTGAGACTCCAACTCAAAAAAACAAACAAACAACAACAAAAACCTACTCTTGATGTTAGTTAATCATAGATATCTATAACAATTGACTTTTGTTTTTTCCTGTTTCTCATTCATATTCACTTCATCTTCATTCTTGGACCCTACATATCTTCTGAAGATGGTGCTAATCCACCTATTTTTATTTCACAATTATCTCAGTCAAGGTCAAGCAAATGATTCTGAGTTCGATTTCTTTTCTTTAACTATGTAAAATAAGGACCACCCCAAATACAAGTTTTGGAGGGAAAATTTTAAATGTGACCAAAGATACTTCTACTATGCATCTTTTAACTCTGATCACAGACACGTGTGCAATAATTATATTATCTCATGCAGTGAAATGTTATTTCTGCAATAGCATTGGAGGTAGTGTTTACAAATACCTGAGTACTAAGTATAGTGAGTATATGGCTTTTAGAATATTTCTTATTAAGAAAATATATTCTGCTCCTTTCACAATAGGAAGAAAGTATGATAAAATAATTTTAAAACTAGAAGGATCAAAAGCCAACTTATGAAAACTAAGGAAAACATATTTCCTATACTTTAAATTGAAAGATCAGAGAGAAGAACAATAGGTCACAAACACTGCAAAAACTGAATGTATAAGCAAATAAATGAAAAATTAAGCATTCTTTGGGGGATAATACATCAATGTAGGTTCATCAAATGTTAACAGATATAACACTGATAGGGACATTCACACTTGCACAGCAGGGAGTATATACGAAATATCTGGACTTACCTCTCAATTTTTCTCTGAACCTAAAACTGCTCTAAAAAATAGTCTACTTTTTTAAAAATACAGTTTTTGAAGATATGGCAAAGAAACAATTACTTGAAGGGATGAGTCAACAAGCTAAATGCTGTCAGTCTCTGTCTTCGCTCTTTTATAGCTCTTCTATCCAAATATTTTTCTGCTGGAAGCCAAGTGCCTGGAACTTTGCTACTGAGAAGTGACCAGATGACTCTTCTTTGCTTTTACCCCTGCACCAGGAAGGGGCAGAGAATCAACACTTAGCTTTGCCTCTTGCATTCTTATTCTAAACACACCCACTGAGGAATACCTGTGCAAAACAAACCTCAACTTGATCACATCTGGTTTTTTGTTTGTTTGTTTTGTTTTGCTTTTTTGCCTCTTTTTCAATTTTGGAAAACAACCTTATTTGATGATTTATATATAATATCAAATAGTTATGTTACTCCTATTTTAGAATATTCCATTTCAATTATTAAGAACATGCTTACATTTTTAATCTTTTATCTTGGGATAAGTTTTTACCTAAGAGAGTAGAGTATCCTAGATTATATCAGGTTATAAGTCTTGTACCAATCACCTTCAGGGTTCAGTTTGACAAAAGCTAATTTTAATTGGTAGGAGACTTTGCTCCATATACGTCTTCAGAGACTCAAGGTCCCTTCATCTCATGGTTCTTCCTTTTTCTAGAGCACTGAAATACATCATTGAATTCACTGAATACGGCCACAGATGAGGGAGGGGAGAGAATGGAAACGGTACTTATTTTTTTCTTAACTGCCTGGGTCTAGAGTTGACACACTTCACTTCCACTAATAACCCTTTGGTAATAACTGCTTACATGACCCAACTAGATTTAATGAAGCCTGGAAAGCCTGTCTATCAATGTGTCAAGAGAAAGAAGAACACTGAATGTGGATATGACTGTAATGTCAGTCACAAACTATCCTTTCATCAAACAACTAAAAAATAAATAACCACACAGTACACAAATAGAAACATTAGTTTCCCACAAAGAGGAATGCTAGTCACTGTCACCACAATGACAGTCATAACAAGAGGAATATAAGAAACAATGTCACTAAAATATTTGGTGCTGAGCCACTTGCAAAATAGAAGGAGAATGATTGAAATATGAGTCAAATCAAAAGAAAAGGGAAAATAATATACCTGCACACAAATAACCTTATCCTTTTTCTGTATATGTTACAAAGAAAAGGGAAGGATGACTTTTCTTAGGTCCTATGCTTCCCTACTATCTCTCCTAACTTATTTGTATATTATTGAGCTCATTTACCTTGTATTCCTTGATCATTCATTAGCTTATCTTATAATTACTGTGCTAAAGTTACAGTGAATTACAATATCTCAATTACTAGAGCTTTCTAAACATATTTTTTTCTTTTTCTTTTCTTTCTTTCTTTTTTTTTTCTTTTTTCTTTTTTTGAGTCAGAGTCTCACTCTGTTACTCAAGGCTGGAGTACAGTGACATGATCTTGTCTCATCACAACCTCGACCTTCTGGGCTCAGGTGATCCTATTGCCTCAGTCTCCTGAATAGCTGGGACTATAGGCATGTGCCACCATGCCAACTTATGAAAACTAACGAAAACAAATGTCCTGATACCTTAAATTGAAAGATCAGAGAGAAGAGCAATAGGTCACAAACACTGCAAAAAAATTTTAAAATTTCTTTGTAGCAACTGGTCTAGCTATGTTGCCTAGGTTTGAACTCTCGGGCTCAAGCAATTCTCTTTCCTCAGTCTCCCAAAGTGATGAGATTACAGATGTGAGTCACTGTGCCTGACCCTCTATACTTCTTAATATATTTTTTTGCATCAGCATCTCAGGTTTTATAAGAATCCCCATTTTAAAATAAAGTCCTTTAAGTTTGTCTTTTGATTTAGAGAGAATTGACAATGCTATCCAATGAATAACCATGAAATAATTTTTTGTTTGTTTATTTGGACCTAAGAGCTCCAATTGTATATTGACATTTCTCTTCACAAACACATTTTACATATTATATTAGATCTGTTCCAAAGGCAATTGGACAATTCTTGTTTTTATGATAACATTTTAATTTTTCTACCAGTGTTGTCTATTATCACTAGAAATGCCAGTTTAACACTGATATATTATACTGATACATCATAACAATACAATTTGTCTATGTTAGTTGATATTATATTATTTAATAGTCCTGAAAGTTTTGTGTAATTTTTATTTTTACAATGGACATGATTTGTTGTCTAAGAATTGAAATATTGAATAGTTCTTGATGCATCTCAATTTTTTTTTTGCTTTGTTTCATGCTTTCCCAAAGACAACTATAAAACTTTGAATATGCTTGTCATTTTGGTATGAATGACTTTGAGGAGAATGTTCTAAATGCTTTCCCAGTAAATGCTCACCATTCAATCAGTGGATAATGAAAATGTGGTATATATACATTATGGAATACTATTCGGTCAACAAAAAGAATGAAATAATATCTTTTGCAGTAACTTGAAGGGAATTGGAGAACATCATCTTAAGTGAACTAACTCAGGAACAGAAAATGAAACACTACATGTTCTCACTTATAAGTGGAAGCTAAAGCAAGGAAGCACAAAGACATAAAAAATGGTATGATGGACACTGGAGAATCAGAAGGGGAAAGAGTAAAGATCCAAAATCAACTATTGGGTACAATGTGCACAGATGGTGAAGGAGAGTACACATAAAACCCAGATCAAAAACTATTTGTACCCCCTGAAGCTATTGAACTATAATTAATTAATTAATTAAATTACAAAAATAAAAACCAAATTGATAGAATGAAAAAAATCATAAAGGCAATTTTTAATCGAACTGTATATGTGTGTATACATATCTGCAGATTAATTTACATATCAAATAGAAATATTTCTGGAACAGCATATTGATAATAATAAGTATATAAGAGAGTTATGTCTTTACATTTTATATTCTGGAAATTTTTAATTAGCAACATTTATAAAGTAAAAAATCGGATGTTGGCATGAAGTTCTTTATTTTAAAAATTAAACTTTATGCCATAAAATATTTTCATGTATGTTGACATGGCTTTGTCTTTCAAGATAACTTTCTATTGTTTTCTGATTTCTATTATTTTCTGTGAAAAATCAATCATCTGTATCATTGCTCCTGTGCATTCAATGTGTCATTTTCTATATTGCTGCTTTAAGATATTTTTTCTTTATCATTGGTTTTTCAGACATTTTACAATTGTAAAACAGTAAATGTAAAGCAAAGATATAAAAATGCTAAATGTGTTTATAAAAAATAGCAAAATTGCAAAATTCATCAGAAAAACAGAACTGAATTTAAAAATATACAAACCCACAGTTAGAGTTGAAGATCCAATATGACTTTCTCAGTCATTGATGAAGTAAAAAAGAAAATCAGTAAAACTAAAAAGACAATGATATTAAACAATTTGACTTAGCTGATATTCATAAAGCACTGTACAACATTACAAGTAATACCTTATTTTCAAATACACACGATATTTTCACTAAGATATTCCATATCCTAAATCAGAGAATGTCAGTAATTTAAAAGGATTGAGACAATGTGGAATATTTTCTTAGACATTAAGCATTGTTTTTACTGCATTTAAAAATTATGATGTATTTTTTCTAATTAGTTAAAAGTACGTTATAATTTTTCTTTATAAATATTCCCATTGCTTCACCTCTACCTACTAAAATATCATTCAGTTCTTGTAACTCAGCTTGTATTATTATATACTATCTTCTTTATATGCTTTCTGAGTATTTCTTCTTGTGTTTCCTTTGGTATTTCCACTAAAACTAATTCAAATGTAAATTGATTATTATTGCCTCCAAATGTGTTCCTGTACTTTATTCCCTATAAAATGAAAAAAGAAAAAAAATTACGTTTCTTTTGTCTATATGAACCTTCTTCATTAATCTTGTTAATCAAATCTTGTCGTTTTTCAATTCTTATTACTTTTTAAATTCTTAATATTTTCCCCTGATGCAACAGAGGTTCTCAACCTTTCTGTTCAGTGTCTATAGTGCCCTTTAAATGAGTTCTCTGAAGTCTCAGTCTACGCACAAGTCATTCCACCCTTTTACATAAATCCAATGTGTGTTCTTTTACAAAGTCAATCTGAGAATAGTCCTATGTTTGAAATCTTTCTATGGCTTTGTTTGATCTTGCATAAAAACAAATATTTTTATTATAAGTTAGAAGGGCCCTATATTTACTAAACTCTACCCACTGGTTTCTACTCATTCCAGTTTAGAAAATAAAAAGAGGCACTGAAGAAGATTCCTGAAGCTTGTTTGGAAAGCTTCTGATGAATAGTCAACTCCATCCTTAATTTGTCCCGTACTCAGAGGAGATATTCCCAAACCTCGATTCCTTCTGTTCCCACAGAAAAAAAGAACTTCAATACTTAACCTTAGGAAATTCAGCAACCTTTAGAAAATACAAATCTTCATTATAGTATCCCTTCAAAAGATGTATTTAGTTTACATTGTGGAATCATCTCCTTGAATCCTCAGGTAGGGCCGTTAGTCCAGAGTTGAGTTTCCAAATGAGTACCGAATTGAAGTAAACCTTTTAGTCATGTGACATACATATGCACAAATATATTATATTCCTCCTTTGTTTTTGTTCTCCTTTTCTTCCACTCTTGTATTTCCTTCTACATTTTCCAGCATATAAGTCACTTTTCTATGGCAATATTTTCCTATCACAATTAAGCAATCTTGTAGATTCAACTTTTGCTTCTTTAGTAATCTGTTTAAGCTAGTCTTACAAACTACCCTAGATAATTTTTTTTCTTTTCTATAAGAATGCTTGTGTATACCTCTAAAATTTTAATTATGCTGTTCTCTTTTGTATAAATTACATTTCTCCCTTTCTTCTCCAGTGATCTCACATTTAATCTTCTAGGCATATCTCAACAGCCATGTTCTCTCTGAAGCCTTCTCCGGCTCCACTGGCTACAGTCAAGTGTATATTTCTCTTAAATTTCTTATCATATTGGGCATGCTTTTTTCTTTTAATAATATCTCTTATTGTGTACTCTGATTCTTAGATTTCAAGTCAGTTTTTTCATTACTCCACTGAGTTTCTTAAAGGTAAATCTTTATAGTACTGATTAGTAGTTAATACTAAGTAAAGAATGTTGTCACTGATTCGGCTAGAGAGATGTGAGTCAAATACATTACATTACATATATTACCTATAAATATTAATTTATAATTTTCTAAGAAAATCTGCCTTCATTCTAGGATTTAAAAACAGAGAGAAAATGACTTTGTTTTCTTGAACATGTATTTGCAAAATTCTTGCCATTTTCCTTAAAATATGTAAAAGAGTAATATATCATGCTTGGCTTAATGTTCATTACTATTATAAAATATAATATCCACACAGCCTTTGATTCAACAAGGAATGTGCGAAATTATTACACAATTTAAAATAAATATAATATATATATTAGTGTGCAGATTATAAAGTATTCCCATGAACATGACTTCACTTAATAATGCTAAATCTTTTGGAAGTGCTATTCTTACTCCCATTTTAAAGATATAACAGATAAGGATAATGCTGGTAAACAGTGTTAACTGTCCAAAAATCACTCAACTATTATATAATAGATTCAAAACGAATTTTCCTCTTTTTTCATTGTGCAATACTCTATTCTTATGATGTATTAGAATAATTTCTAAAACTATAGTAGTATTTCTTGTAACTCAGCAGGAATATTATTAACTGCAATATTCTTGGAGTTCAAAATTCATTAAAACATGATATCTAAAACATTAAAAAGTTAATAACCCATATGTAAATTTACATGTCTGATTTAAAAGTAGTAACTATATAATATCAGCATTTAATGATAAAATATAACGAATATATTTATTTAAAATATATCTGTGGTATGAAATGCATAGTAAAAATCACTTATATTAAAAATTCACTTAATATTCTATAAAAATATATGCTGTATTTCTTTTCTTTTTTTTCTTTTTTTGTTTTTTGAGTTGGAGTCTCACTCTGTCGCCCAGACTGGAGTGCAGCGGCCGCTCCCGGCCACCGCAGCCTCCACCTGCTGGGCTCCGGCGATCCTTCCGCCTCAGCCTTCCGAGTAGCCGGAATTACAGGCGCGCACTACCCCGCCCGGGTGGTTTTTGATTTATTGTAGAGATGAGGTCTTGTCAAGTTGCCCAGGCGGGTCTCGAACCCGAGGGCTCAGGCAATCCACTCACCTCAGCCTCCCAAAGGCGCGGGATTACAGGCTGAGTCACCGAGCCCAGCGCTGTATTTATTTTCAAATGGTCCTATAATATATTTACCTTTACACTGTTTTCAATTTAATTATTTTATATTAATTAAAACTGAATAGAAATCTCCATTTATGAATGTTAACTTTTCAAATTTATTTATATTTCTTAGGAGACAAAAGTAATTTTTAAAAAGCCATGCCTAAGGAATAGCAAAGTACAATGATCTTTGCTTGCTTTTTTCCCAATATTATAACTGTAACGAGTAGTTATGATTTATTATTTACAGTAACTTCATGCTACAATAGAAGGACATTTTGCAAAGGCATCAAGGTCTGTGTGAATATTTGATATCTTAGAGACCTGGTCTGAAACCTTTTTGGTGGAAAATTCATTAGCAGTTGCTAAGCAACTGAGGTGTTTGGATGTTTTGAGAATTGCTAGACATGTTTTCAGTGCAAAATACTGCCAAAAGGAGGAAAAGTGTGGGGTTTGTCAATAAATTTTTTTAAAAAATTAATTGTTCCTTACTAGTAAAATATTGTATTTAGAAGACAATTATGAAGGAATATTTTAAAGACAGAATTTGCCTTTAAAAAAATAACAAAAGAAGAATGTAACTGTCAAATTTAAATAAGAAGTATTTATCTGTTTTTAAGCTGCTAGAATCTACAGCTTATATTTGTAATATTTTTATTACAAATAATGTATATATATGTTTTGATTTATTGTAGAGGTGAGGTCTCACCTGGCTGCCCAGGCTGGTCTTGAACTCTCAGACTCAGGCAACCCTCTCACCTCAGCCTCCCAAAATACTGGGTTTATAAGCATGAGCCACTGCACCCAGTCAGAAATAATATTTTAAAATTAAAAATACAACTGGAAATATTTTATGATTTAGATAGCTGATGACAGTCATTTCATATATAATTAATGGCCAACTAAGGGGGAATTTTATCAGTAGATGTCATATAAAAAGGAACCTTACTGACAGGACATAACAGATATCATTTAAAAAATAATATATCATTTAAAAATAAATTAATTATTGTAGAAACTACCATGAAAGAATAGGACTATAGAATTAAGATGACTCTCAATTTGGGGAAAATGTTAAATAAATATAATTTGTAAAAAGAATTATTATTTTACTTATGTAATTGTGCTAATGAAAAATAGTTACTAACCTAAAGTGTGCCTTGTCAGGAAATAGTGTTCCTATTATGAAAAGTCAGATAAAAATTCATGCCACATAAAAACTTAAGAATTGTATATTCATTTAAATTTAATGGCAAATATTAGGAAAAAAATGGTTTTATAATCAATCATCACTCTGATGTATTATTAATGACTGCAGTTGACAAATTTTCCAGAAGGTCGTCTAACACAAATTTGTTACTGGTAAAACAATGCAAAGATTTTGAAAATATGTTTCAGAAATTTGTCAATTCCAGCATACCCCTAAAAACAAATGCCTTATTTTTCTTTTGTTAATTCAACGTAAAGGATTAACCAGTACAGTAATATCTTATTGAGATGACAACAGTACATTTATCTTTCTCACGTTGCTAACCTTTGTTAAAACTAAACATAAAAAATGAGCTTTGTTCATATGTCACAATCTCCAAAAGTGTTGGATTAAAACCTAACTACCATGTGTAAGTAAAACTTTTTTTTTAATTTTTAATTTTGAAGATGGGGAATACTATTCAGGGTTAAGTATACAAATGTTCATTACCTTTGTTGATCAAGTGTACTCCCCCTACTCCAATGGCAGTTTCCCACTTATGCTAATCCCGCCCCACCTCCTCCCCTGGAAGTTTCATACAAATTCCCATTGCAGAGAGACATTGACTTTCAGAGATTTTCTGAGATTATATTTTTTTCCCTCTTAGTACTAGGTGATTTTAAATATTTAGTGTTATTAGACAACCTTCTAAAAACGTATGACGTAATTTAAATAAGCACAGAATACTGAAAAACACACAGGTTAAATGAGTAGCTCAAGTCTTACAGTTAATAACTGAGAGAGTAGGTTCAGGAGTTATCCAGTGTTTTGAAAATGTGATACAAATATTATCTTTTTATTGTTTGAAAGTGAAAGTCATGGCTTGATTCCAGTCTTTGATCAACAAATAAACAAAACATGATATTTTTTTAAATTTATAAAATTATAAAATTGTAAAATTGTCCCATGACATTTTATAGCTATTTATTGCATATAATTATTGTCATTTTTGCTAATACTGTAAATGCAGGGAGAATTAACATAAAAATGAATGGTTCTTCTGTTTATTTAATGTAATAAAAGCTGCCAAAGGTCTAATATCTCAATGTATATTTCAAGAATAAATAAGAACACATAAATCTCACAGAGAATATAAATATCAGAGACAGAGAAAATAAATAACTTAAAATTCACTGTTAGGAGAAAAAATATCAATACCTAGCACAACCATTGCTTGATTTCTCACTGCAAACTTTTGCAGAATGTTCATGGAAGTCAAGATATTCTGAACAAAAGAAAAAAAGACCAGAGGCCATACTATGTAACTACAATCATCTTCAGAAATAGAACATTTACTCTGTATGAATAAACTGGAATTTTTGTCTGTTTAGGAGTATGCTGGTTGTGGGTTTCTCGTAGATGGCTTTTACTGTTTTGAGGTATGTTTCATGTATGCCTAGATGTTCAAGGGTTTTTATCAAGAAGGAGTGCTGGGTTTTATCAAAAAATTTTTCTGCATCTAATGATATAATCATGTGGTTTTTGTTTTGACATCTGTTGATGTATTTAATGACATTTATGGTCTTCCGAATGTTGAACCAGCCTTGCATCCTGGGGATGAAGCCTACTTGGTTATGAGTCATGACGGAAGATTTTTCAGATGTGTTGAATCCGGTTTGCTAGGATCTTGTTGAGAATTTTTGCACCTATGTTCATCAAAGATATTGGGTATCAATGTGAAGTTAGCTTCATAAAATGATTTGGGGAGAGTTCAATCTTTCTCAATTGCAGATGAGTATATTCTTGAGTAAAGAAGCTAGTATTGCCAATCTACAAAATGCAGCTATATAAGCAATCTTTATCTGCATAAAGCTACTATGAGAAGAAAATATAAAAAGAAGACGAAAAAACATTACCCTCTAAAAGTACCTTTTTCTCCTTACAAAAATAAAAATTAAAAACAAGAACTGCAACACAATGTAAAAACCTTAATTAAATATACTAAGCAATTAGTTGAAGGTGTGAAAAAAACCTTAAATCAGACATTTTCTTTTGTTTTAATTTTTAATTTTGAATATGTGGAGTACAATTCAGGGTTAGGTGTACAAATGTTCACTATGCTGGTACCTTTGTTGATGAGGTGGGCCCGTCCACACCCCACTGGCAGTTTCCTACTACTGCTAATACTGCCCCCACCCTCCCCTGGCAGTTTCCCACTACTGCCAATCCCTTTCTTATAGTATTACAATAGATGTTCAAGGTTCACTTATGAGTGAGAACATGTAATACATGGTTCTTTGTTTCTGTGATAGATCACTCAGTATTATAGCCTTCAAGTCCATCCAAGTTGTTGCACAGTTCGTAATTTTGTCGTCCTTTGTGGCTGTATAAAATTCCATCGTGTATATGTACCACATTTTTTTAAATTCAGTCCTCTTTCCATGAGCAGCATCGTTAGTTCCATGTTTTTGCAATTGTGAATAATGCTGCAATAAACATGCCTGTGCAGGTATCTTTTCCATACAGTGATTTGAGCTTCTCTGGGTATATTCCCGTAGGGGGATTGTGGGACTGTATGGGAGGTCCATTTTTAGACCTTTCAGGAATCACCATGCTGTTTTCACAGAGTCTGTACTAGTTTGCACTCTCTCCAACAGTGTAGAAGTGTTCCCTTTTCACTGCATTCTTTCCAGCATCTGTTATATTTTGTTACCGATAATGGCCATCCTGACTGGCGTTAGATGGTATCTCAGTGTGGTTTTAATTTGCATTTCTTTGATGACTAGTGAGGCTGAGCATTTTTTCATTTACCTGTTGTCTGCTCATATATCTTCTTTTGAGAAATGTCTATTCATGTCTTTTGCCAATTTTGTAACAGGGCTATTTGTTTTTTTCTTTTTAGCACCTTTGAGCTCCTTGTAGATCCTAGATATTAGGTTTTTGTCATCTATAGAGTTGGCAAATATTTTTTCCCAGTCTGTGGGTTGTCACCCCACTCTCTTAATGATTTCTTTGGCTTTGCAGAAGCTTGTAAGTTTGATGATTTCACTTATCTATCTTCTCTCTTATTGCATGGGCACTTGGGGGTTTTGATAAGGAATTGGTTGCCAGTTCCAATTTCCATAAGGGTGTCTCTTGCGTTTTCCAAGGTTGTTATAGTTTATGGTTTTACATTTAGGTCTTTGATCCACTAGAGCTGATTTTTGTGTATGGGTGATAGGGGTCTTGTTTTAATCTTCTGCATGTGGTCAGCCAGTTTTCCCAGCACCATTTACTGAATAGGTTCTCCTCTCCCCAGTGGATATTGGTGGAGGCTTTGTCGAAGATGAGTTGGTTGAGAAATTGAGGTTTTGCTTCTAGAATCCCTATTCTGTTCCATTGGCCTAAATGCCTGTTCTTGTACCAATACCAAGCTTTTTTTATTATTGTAGTTTTATAATAAAGCTTAAAGTCTTAAAGCATGATGCCTCCCACTTAGTTTTTTTATTTTTGTTTGTTTGTTTGCTGAGGATTGTTTTGGCTATTCGTGGTCTTTTATGTTTCCATTTGAATTCCTGTATTGTCATTTCCAGGTCTGAGAAGAATGCTGATAGTAATTTAATGGGTATTGCATTAAATCTATAGATTGCCTTGGGTAGGCTGGGCATCTTAACAATGCTGATTCTTCCAATCCATGAGCATGGAATATTTTTCCATATGTTTGTGTCATCTTTGATTTCTTTGAGCAGTGTTTTGTAGTTTTTGTTGTAAAGGTCTTTGACTTCTCTGGCCAGGAAGATGCCATGATATTTCATTGTGTGTGTGTGTGTGTGTGTGTGTGTGTGTGTGTGTGTGTGTGTGTGTGTGTCTATGTGTGTTTGTGTGGCTATTGTGAATGAGATTGTGCTTTCTATTTGGGTTTCTGTTTATTTTTGGTGTATAAGAATGAGACTGACTTTTGCACATTTATTTTATACCCTGAGACTTTTCCAAAGTCCTTTAAATCAGACATTTTCAAATTGAGAATAGAAATGTAAAATAAGAAAGAAAAATGAAAAGAAAATTAAATGAATTAGTTAACTGAAAGGAAGAAAAGACAAAATCCAATTTAAAAATGAAGACAATTTACAAGATCTTCAAGGGAGAGCAAAATTAGCTACATTTTGAATAAGGGACAATAAAGAAAGTCAAAAAGAAAAAACAGAAAGCAAGGAGATGAGAATGAAGAAGACAAAAATCAAAATACATGAAAAGTAAATGGTTAAAATGAAAGTCAAATAAAAGGATACACCAAACTCTAAATGGGGTACTCAAAAAGTGATGCAAACTCTACTATTACTTGTAATTCTATTTAAGTAGAACTTTTGAAAATAAAAAGTACCTGAATCTACATATTAGAAAGACTGCTAGAAACAATTCTATGGACTATCTGGACTATTTTATGCAGATGTTTATGCAGCATACTGATGCGGATATTTCAGGTCACCCTGGGCTTGGAGAGTGTCAGCTCAATGGGTCGGCCAGCCAAACCTCAGAGAGGGTTGTCAAAGGGCTAAACCTAGCCCCAGAAGTGTCAGCTCTAATGGACTGGCAAGTCAAGCCCTGAGACTGTTGTGACTCAGTGGGCTGGCAAGCCTAGCCCCTGGAGTGTTGGTTCTAATAGAATGGCAAGCCAAGCCTTGAGTGTTACTGGTTTGGTGGGCTGGCAAGTCTAGTCCCTGACGTGTCTCAGCTTTGGAGTTTCGCCTTCTTCTGGCGGTGCTCCTGGTTCAGCTGGCTCTGACGATCTTCTGCAGCTCTTCAGGGTCAAGGTTCTTGTCTCATGCCCAGGAAAGATGGGGGACATGGCCAGCCAGAAAGTGAGTAAGCAGGATTTATTTAAAGGACAGAGAAGCTCTCAGTGGGAGAGGACCCAAAGGGGTTGCCCATCTGGGGCCGAAAGCCTGGTACTTCTATAGCCCTAAGTCCAAGGCGATTTGCTAGCACTAGCTGTGAGCTGTAGCTGCTCTGATTGGTCAGTTTAAGGTAGGAACCTAATGGTGAGCTGACTGGTTGCTTTCCAATCCCAGCGGTGAGTACCTGAATTCTAGTTTAGAGAGGTTTGCAGGGAACTTGTTTACTAATGTCGAGCCTGAGAGGCTTGCTGGGAATTCACTACATTATTACCAGAGTAGTATTCCAGCACCACCCCCCCCACGCGCCCCCGGGCCTGCCTAACCTTTCTCTAGCTATCTCCTGTCTCAATACTACTTTTAAAGATAAATGCACTGTCTCTGTTTAAGGCAGACCAGATAGGTTTACCATCCATTATACAAGATTTTCTCAGGGTCCATCTCCTGTTACAAAATCCATTTAATGTGCAGGTTCCACCTGACCTCATTGCATCACACTGTGGAAATTTGGGCTAGAAGAATCAATGTAGAAGTACTTGCCTCCTGCTATCTCTGTAATAAACTGGCTTTTATATCTGATCCAGGAATTTGTGCCTTCTACCAGCATCCATGAAACTGTGGCAGGCTAATTTGTTAGCAAGCAGGTAATCAGAGTAATATCTCAGAATCTTTAAAGTTCTTGACAAAATAATTACAAAACAGACTTTACATATGAGAAGAAAATTCCCATGCCTTCCAAATAAAAAGTCAAAAGAATTCCAGAAATGCAACGTGAATTCAATTTTAGAAAGTTTACCATGTAATGTACTATACAAATAAACCTAAGAAAATGAAATCTTTTTTTTTTTTTTTTTTTCATTGACAAGTAATATCCTAAAGCCAATACTTTCCTTAATGCATGTCCACAAAGATCAGGAACAACTTAATTATTTTATTTCCACTTTCTAAAATACAATTGAACTATTTTTTTCTGAAGGTATTACCAGTTAAATTATACAATATAAACCAATTAGTAACAAAAGAGAAAGTAAAAATCTCTCTATTTGTGGATATAATATTTGGCAAAAAAGACTGAACTAGCAGGATGTTAATAAATGTATACAAACCAATAGTCTTATTTTATACAAACAATAAACAGAGAACATAACAATAGAGACCCCATTTATAGCAGCAACAAATAATACTAAATACTTAGGAATAAAATTCATAAGAAATGTACATAATCTATATGAGGAAAACATTAAGACTCTCCTGAAGACAAAAAGTAGTGTAGAATAATTAGAAAACCATGCCTGGCTCTTGAACAGGATGGTTCCACATCATTAATATGTCAGTTTCCCCAAGATAGTTTATAACTTTAACCTAATTCGAATAATCCCTACCAACCAGGGTCACTAGAAGAGCTAGAGTCAGTGAGTGATTCATGTCTGCCCGTGTGGGTCTGAATTCATTGTGTAGGTCCTTATTTCTTTTGCCTTTTTTTTGACTGTTTGCCTGCTGACTTCAGTCCCCAGCACGGAATGAGAAGCAGCAGTCTAACATAGTATGTTTAACCAGTTCTCACCATTGTATAAACTGCAATCATCTGACAAATTCCTTTTTATATGTTAGGCTTAGTGATTAAGCTTCTCTGGTCAAATCCTGACAGGCACAGCCACAGTTCCAGAACACGGGAAGTGTTCCTATTCATTAAATGATCTGAGATTAACATCACTGTCAATATGTCCAATGTATACTGATGAGCACAGGACACATTTGAACAATCCACAATAGTAATCTTTTCCCTTGTGAATTTATAATCTTAAACTATATACTTCTTATGGTGCACATGGTAATGAATTTTTTCCACATCACTTAATTCACTCATATATCCAATTTACATTTTGTCTAAGTTATAGGAATTTATACTTTAATTACACTTTCTCAGATGATATTTTTGAGATATAAGGTATCACTTTTTTTCATCATTACTTAATCAAATTCAGTGTAAAAATTCTTAGATATATATAAGACTGAATTATTTTTGTTTTTTATGACTTTTATTCTTAGAGAATCAACTTTTTAAAAATACAGTAGATCATTTAAAGTTTTTCTCTAATATTATCTTTAATAAATAAGAAATGTGTAGTTATAAATTATGAATAATAAGGTTTAAAGTTATTGAAATCCAGATAATCCCTTAATGTATGCATACTTGCTAGTTTATCTTGTTAAAAAACGGTAGAAAAACAAATCTTTTCATATACCAGACACTGTCGAAATTCTTTTGATATCTTATCTTATTTAACCATACACATAACTCCTCAAGCAGACATTGCCATCTCTGCTATATAGATGATTGAACCGAGGTTTAGAGAGATTAATAAATTGCC
Organism: Carlito syrichta; assembly: GCF_000164805.1. Taxonomy (NCBI): domain Eukaryota; kingdom Metazoa; phylum Chordata; class Mammalia; order Primates; family Tarsiidae; genus Carlito; species Carlito syrichta. The sequence continues at coordinate 364,287 of NW_007246909.1, forward strand.
CAAGATGAGAGAGCTGAAGTGTAGTAAGTCTGACATTTGAGCCAAGAACTGTCTCTAACACTTATGCTTTTAACAACTTCGATATAAAGCCTTCTTATAAATAGACTTCGACCCTAACAGCAGTATACAATTCCTTTGACTCTATTTACAATACTTTCAATTCTGTTTTCTTTTAGTCAATAACAGTTGTTAGAAAATACTTTCATATAAAATATGCTTTCCTATAACTTCCCCTATCCTCTGAAGTAATATGGAATCAACTCTGGCTATGTGTTCCATTAGTGCATCTTTTTACAAATTATTTGCACTTTCTTCAGATGTTCATTTTCATGTGGTTATCCTGCTAGTAATCCTTGCCATCAAAACTGTAGCTTGCCATTACTTCTCTTAAAAATAAAATCTCTAAATTGACCAACTCTCTGAGCAAATTAGTAATAAAAGCCTAAACAACAACAATAATGTAACACTCATGGGTTGTATTTTAAGATCACAATTGCCACCATTTTAAACTGTATCAACCTACGTGCAGACATCATTGTCATTACTCAGTTGTGATTATTAATGAGGCATGATGACCCCAGTGCTCATGTAATAATTTGGTCCATAATAGATATGCTATTGCTTAATAAATGAGTACACATTCAGTATGATCATTTTTAAAAAGATTTTCATTAGAAGAACTGCATCCAATATAATTTTCTTTCATAGTTCAGGACTCTTTCCTGTATGTCCATTATGTTCAGGTTGGCACAGTTACTTAGAATTAAAGTAGCACTCTACTTCCTGAAACAATAATTTGTCTTTTAATTGGCTTAGTATTACCCAGGTCCCATTACCTTGCCTCTGCTTCAACCACTTTATCTCTGATATGTTGTATGTGGTTTCTGTCCATTTATCTCAACGAATTTTCACAATTTCAACATTATTTTTACTCATAGTTCTGGAAAACTATCATGTCTGATAACCACCCCAAAGTTTTGGGTAACTCTTACCTAGCACATGCACTTATTCTGGTCTTTTGACCAATTAAGCCTTACCTGTGCACCTCCTACTGTTTGAAAGAGTGAGTTTACCATGTTAAAATGACCATACTTCAGTGTTCTTAGTGCATTTCTCTATGTGTTCCATGATTTTCCAGAATTTACAAGAAAATGAATTCCAGGATTTGTAGAAAAGAAAGGAAACAATCTTTCTCTAATTTACCTACTAGACATTTTTTACATCATTATTCCTGATATTATAAGGATCAGAGGGGAAAAAGTAACCTTATAAAAGATATTTCAGTATGTTTGTGAGACCCTTAGAACTTTATAAACTTAGAAAGCACCTTTGAGAGAAAACTTTATGCAGAATTGTGAAATGCTTTCATCAGATTTCATAACTCTTTTGTAGGTCTTCCAATTATGTTCCAAGTATTTAATCTACACAGCTTGACTGCCTAATATCCCTTACAGAAGTCCTGTGTCTGACAGTAATGCTTTAAATTCCAAGACTCCTTTAAAACTTGTTTCTCTTATATTTGGTTTCTTCATGACTCTGTTCTTGTTCTGAAAATTTTAGCATTGTTTACAGTTAATGTTCCTTTGAAATTATGTGCAAATTAGCTTTTGATTATGGCAATATCATCTTCATCCAAACGAAAGTTAATGGTGTTTTGAAGTGTGTTGCGTGGCTTAATCAAGTTATTCAAGATGAATATATACAAATGTATTTGCCAATTTAGAAAGAAAACAAAGAACAAAAGACAAAAAAAATTAATAGCAAAATTTTGGGTCTCATTGGGAGATAGTGAGGTTGCACTGAACTCCAGGGTCTTGCAGCATTTTTTAGATATCTGTTATGGCTGTTCAACCTCCGCTATTATACATACTTGATCTTTTTTAGTGCTTTAATCTTAAAATGGTGATTGATCATAATCATACTTTACTATTACACGTTTTCTATTCTCTACATATTGAATCATAACTGGCTTGTGCTTTTCTATTAAGATCAATTCAGTGTGTAAGAATGAGACTATCTTTTACACATTTATTTTATACCCCAAGACTTTTTCAAAGTCCTTTATCAGTGTGAGGAGGTTTTTGACAGATTCTTTTGAATTTTCAATGAAGAGGTTCATATGATCAGCAAAGAGGGATAACTTTACCTCCTCTTTTCCTATTTGGATACCCCTTATTTCCTTCTCTTGTCTAATTTCTCTAGTGAGGACTTCCAACAGAATATTGAACAGGAAGAAAGAGAGTGGGCAGCCTTGTCTTGTTACGGCTTTCAGGGGACATGCTTTCAGTTTCTGTCCATTAAGCAATAGGTTAGTTGTGGGTTTATCATAAATGACATTTTCTATTTTTAGGTATGGTCCTCCTATGCCTAGATGTTCAAGAGTTTTTTTACCAAGAAGGGATGCTGAAATTATCAAAAGCTTTTTCTGCATATGGTTCTTGTTTTTATAAGTGTTGATGTACATAATTACATTTATGGTATTGTACATGTTGAACCAGCCCTGCATCCCAGAAAGAAGCCTACTTGGTTTTTTGGACGTTTTTTTGAGTTGGAGTCTTACTCTGTCGCCCAGACTGGAGTGCCGTGGCCGCTCCCGGCCACCGCAGCCTCAACCTGCTGGGCTCCAGCAGTCCTTTCACCTCAGCCTTCCAAGTAGCCAGAATTACAGGCATGCGTTTACCACACTTGGCTGATTTTTTGATTTATTGTAGAGATGAGGTCTCGCTGCCCAGGCGGGTCTCGAACCCGTGGGCTCAGGCAATCCACTAACCTCAGCCTTCCAAAGGCGCAGGATTACAGGCTGAGCCACCGAGCCTACTTGGTTTTTGAGATGTGTTGGATCTAATTTGCTACAATATTGTTGAGAGTTTTTGTATCTATGTTCATTAGGGATATTGGCTTGAAGTTCTTCCTTCCTTCCTTCCTTCCTTCCTTCCTTCCTTCCTTCCTTCCTTCCTTCCTTCCTTCCTTCGTTCCTTCCTTCCTTCGTTCCTTCCTCCCTCCCTCTCTC
>NW_007246909.1:367334-474962 GCF_000164805.1 Carlito syrichta
ATCTTTACCCACTTTGGGTATCAATGTGATGTTAGCTTCATAAAATGATTTGGGAAGAAGTCTGTCTTTCTCAATTGTCTGGAATACTTACAATAGGATTGGTATCAACTCCTCCCTGTATGGTTTGTAGAATTCCGCTAGAAAGCCATCTGGTCCAGGGTTTTTTTTTGTGTGTGTAGGTAGTTTTCTCATGAAGAAGTAAATTTCCTAGATTGTTATTGGTCTATCTAGTGTCTCAGTGTCTTCTTGTTTCAACCTTCAAAGGTTGTGTGATGTCAAAAAAGTCCTCCATTTCATTTAGGTTATCAAGTTTGTTTCCATACAGGTATGCATAGTAAGCTCTGATAATCTTTTGCATTTCTTTGGAGTTAGTTGTGATTTGATCTTTTGTGCTTCTGATTGTGTTTATTTGGGCTTTTTCTCTCTTGGTCAGTCTGACTAGGGATCCATCCGTCTTGATTATTCTTTCAAAGTGCCAAATTTTTGTTTTATTGTTTTTTCAATCATATTTTTACCTACTATATCCCATATTTGGGATTTTACTTTGGTGATCTGGATTCTTCTGCTAAAGTTAAGGTCTTGGTGGTCTTGTCTTTCCAGCTCCTTTAGATGATTTGTTAGGCTGTTAACTTGTGGTGTTTCCATTTCCTTGATATGTGTTCATAGAGATATAAATTCCCCTGTTAAAACTGTTTTCATGGCATCCCAGAGGTATTGATAAGATGTGTTTTTGTTTTCATTTGTGTCCAGGAATATTTTGATTTCTGCTTTGATTTCTGTGTTGTCCCGGTAGTGTTCAGCATCAAGCTGTTTAGGGTCCATGTCTAAGTGGGTTTTGAGGGAATTTTGTTGGTGTTGACATTTATTTTTATTCCACTGTGGTCTGAGAAGGTGCATGACAGCATTTCGATCTTGTGAAATTTGTTTATGCTTGATTTGCAGCTGAGGATGTGATCACTCTTGTAGTACATTCCACGTGGTAATGAGTAGAATGTATATTCTGTGATTTGGGGGTTGGGCAAAGTCTCGGGTACAAAATAAATGTGCAAAAGACAGTTGCGTTCTTATACACCAACAAGAAACAGGCAGAGAATAAAAAAAAAAGCACAATTCCACTCACAATAGCCATCAAAAAAAAAAAGAAAGAAAGAAAGAAAGAAAGAAATACCTCGACATCTTCCAAACTAGAGAAGTGAAAGGCCTTTACAACAAAAACTACAGAACACTGCTATAAGAAAGGGATTAGCAGTTGTGGGATACTGCTGGAGTTGAGTGGGGGGAACACAACATCAGTAAGGGTACCTGGTCTCAAACCAGGAAAAGTGGGAACTAAAGGAAGGTCTACACTTTACTTCATAATGACCACTTGTATACTTAATCCTGAATTGTACCCCACATCTTTAAAATTAAATTTTAAAAAAAGAAATCCAAGAAGACACAAACAAATGGAAAAGTATTCCATGCTCATGGATAGGAAGAATCAACATTCTTGAGATATCCATCCTACCAAAGGCAATCTTCAGATTTAACACAATACCCATTAAATTACCAACATCATTCTTCTCAGATCTGGAAATGACAATATAGAAATTCATATGAAAACATAAATGACCACAAACAGCCAAAATAATCCTTAGCAAAAGAAACAAAGCGGGAAGTATCACACTTCCATACTTTAAGCTTTACTATAAGATTACAATAATCAAAACAACTTAATATTGTTACAAGAACAGGAATATGGACCAGTGGAACAGGATAGAGATTCAGGAAACAAAAAAATCTCAATTTCTCAACCAACTCACCTTAACAAAGCCACCAACAACAACCATGGGAGAGGAGAACCTATTCAGTAAATGGTGCTGGGAAAACTGGCTGACCACATGCAGAAGATTGAAACAGGACGCCTATCTATCACCACACACAAACATCAACTCTAAATGGATCAAATACCTAAATGTAAAACCTCAAACTATAAGAATCTTAGAAAATGCAGGAGACACTTTTACAGAAATGGGAATAGACAACTAATTCCTGATCAAAATACCAGATGTCTATGCCATAAGAGACAAAACAAGCCAGGCTCGGTGGCTCAGCCTGTAATCCCGCGCCTTTGAGAGGCTGAGGTGAGTGGATTGCTTGAGCCCGCGGGTTCGAGACCCGCCTGGGCAGCGAGACCTCATCTCTACAATAAATCAAAAAATCAGCCGGGTGTGGTAGCGCATGCCTGTAATTCCGGCTACTCGGAAGGATCGCCGAAGCCCAGCAGGTTGAGGCTGTGGTGGCCGGGAGCGGCCACTGCACTCCAGTCTGGGTGACAGAGTGAGACTCCAACTCAAAAAAAAAAAAAAAAGAGACAAGACAAACAAGTGGGACCTCATTAAACTAAAAAGCTTCTGCAAAACAAAAGAAACCATCAAGAGAGGGGAGACAGTTCACAGAATGAGAAAAAATGTTTGCCAACTGTATATTTGACAAAGGCCTAACATTCAGGATATATAAGAAACTCAAATGTGCCAAAAGGAAGAAACAAAACAAAACAAAAACAAAAACAGTCCCATTAAAAAGTGAGCAAAATACTTGAATAAACACTTCTCAAAAGAAGATATATGGGCAGCCAACAGACACATGAAAAAGTGCTCAGCTTCATTCATTTCTCAACCGAGAAATACAAATCAAAACCACATTGAGATACCACCTGACACCAGCAAGAATGTCCATCACGAATAAAATGAACAACAGATGCTGGCAAGGATGCAGAGAAAAGGCAACACTTCTACACTGCTGGTGGGAATGCAAACTAGCTCAAACTCTATGGAAAACAGTGTGGCGATTTCCAACGAACTAGAAATTGACCTTCCACACGACCCAGCAATCTCCCTACCAGGAAAATACTTGGAGGAACTCAAATCATTCTACAAAAAAGATACCTGCACATACATGTTTATTGCAGCACTATTCACAATAGTAAAAGCATGGAACCAACCGTGCTGCTCACCAAAACTGGACTGGATTAAAAAAATGTGGTACATATCATATACATTATGGAATATTACACAGTCATAAAGGACAAACACATGAACTTTGCAGCAACTTGAATGGTTTTAGAGTCAATCATACTCAATGATCTATCACAGAAACAAAGAACAGAGTACCACGTGTTCTTACTCATAAGCGGACCCTGAACATTTACCATAATACTATAAGAAAGGAATTGGAAAAGGTGATATACTGCCAGTGGGGGTGGGGGAGTGGGGGGTTGGTGACACGGCCTCAATAAGGATACCTGATCTCAAACCAGGTAAAGTGGGGACCAACGGGAGGCCCACACTTTACCTGTTTGATGTCTACTTGTATACTTAATCCTGAATTTTATCACACATCTTTGAAATAAAATATAAATTAAAAATAAATAAAATTTTTAAAAATATGAATTCAATCAATCACTTGAAGAGTGTAGTTTCTTAGCATCAATATCTCTTCTTTTTGTCTTTCTGGTTGTACATGAAAGTTTGAGGATTAGAGACTCCCAGTGATATTCATTCATTTGAGGAGCAGTGGTCAGATTTTATAATGATCCTCTTTGCTTCTAATTGCTTGTTGTTCCACACACTAATCACCCTTTGCCTGAAGTCGTTTTTCATGAGTTCCCTTGGTATGCTATCTTTTCTTAAATTTAGCCTCCGTTCATGCCCTCTTGTTTTCAGTTCATTACCTTCCAAAATAATTTGTGATTTGCCATTTCTTTGCCCTTCAAATTCTATTCAACGCAAATAAAACATTTGGATATTGATTTGTCGTAGCTTTTATTTTCTTTTTAAAGTTCTCAGCTATAAACAATTACCTTCTACAGTTCTTTTCACTTTCATGATTTATGTGTTTAGTGGGTTAGGCAATACAATGGTTAGGCACTGGCTCTCTGCCTGAGAAGCATTAAATAGGGTTGTGAACAAAAATGAGACACTTCAAATGATTTGCAGTGTAAAGAAGTTATGTCCCAGCCGGGCCGGTGGCTCAGCCTGTAATCTCGCGCCTTTGGGAGGCTGAGGTGAGTGGATTGCCTGAGCCCGCGGGTTCGAGACCCGCCTGGGCAGCGAGACCTCATCTCTACAATAAATCAAAAAATGAGCCAGGCGTGGTAGCGCTCGTTTGTAATTCCAGCTACTCGGAAGGCTGAGGCGGAAGGGTTGCTGGAGCCCAGCAGGTCGAGGCTGCGGTGGCCTGGAGCGGCCACTGCACTCCAGTGTGGGCGACTGAGTGAGACTCCGACTCAAAAAAAAAAAAAAAAAAAAAGAAGTTATGTCCCTTCTATTAAATGGTCATGTACCATATAATGACATTTCAGTCAATGATGGGCTGCATATAGGATGGTGGTCCCCTAAGATTGTGACGAAGCTGAAAAATTTCTATCACCTAGGGACACTGTAGCCATTGTAACACGGTAGCAAATCACATCATTCATGTGTTTGTGGTGATGTTGGTGCAAACACACCTACTTTCCAGTCAGTTGTATAAATGATAGCACATACAATTATGAAGCTAATAATTGATAATAATTATAAACAACTATGTTACTCTAATATACTCTTTATCATTATTTTAGAGTGTACTACTTCCATTTATTAAAAAAAAAAAAGGGAAAATTGTAAAACAGCCTCAGGCAGGTCCTTCAAGAGGTATTCCAGAAGAAGGTATTGCTGTCATAGAATGTAATAGTTCTGTGCATGGTATTGCTCTGAAGACCTTCCACAGGGACAAGATGTGGAGGTGGAAGACAGTGATATTGATGATAATGACCCTGTGTAGACCTAGGCTCACGTGCGTGTTTGAGTCTTCATTTTCAACAACTATTTTTAAAAGTACAAAATATCAATTTGAAAAATAGAAAAAAGACCATATGATAAAGATATAAAGAAAAAAAGTTGTATGTTCTGCAATATGATTGTATTTTAAGGTAAGTGTTATTACAAAATAGCAATAAATTAAAAAAAATAAAAGTGTTCCAGTAAGCTAAGCTTCATTTATTCTAGAAAAAATAAAAATGTGCTGTTATAATTTTAGTGCAGTCCTGGTGTTTAGTGTTTATTTTTTTATTTTATTTTATTTTTTGTTTTATTTTTTGAGTTGGAGTCTCTCTGTCGCCCAGATTGGAGTGCAGTGGCCGCTCCTGGCCACTGCAGCCTCGACCTGCTGGGTACTGACGATCCTTCCGCCTTACAGGCACGCGCTACCACACCTGGCTGATTTTTTGATTTATTGTAGAGATGAGGTCTCACCAAGTTGGTCAGGTGGGTCTCGAACCCGCGGGCTCAGGCAATCCACTCACCTCAACCTCCCAAAGCTCTGGGATTACAGGCTGAGCCACAGAGTCCGGCTGGTGTTTAGTGTTTATAAAGCGCTCTCCTAGGCCTTCACATTTACTCACTACTCACTCACTGATACCCAGAACAACTTCCAGGCCTGTATATTCCATTCATGGTATAAGTGCCCTCTGCAGATGTATCTATTTTTTAATCTTTTTTTGTACTCCATATTTACTGTAACTTTTCTATGCTTAGATATGTTCACATACACAAATATTTATGATTGTATCACAATTATCTACAGTATTCAGTACAGTAACATTTTGTACAGATTTTCAGCCTAGGAGCAATAGGGTAAGGTTGTAGCAGGCCGTACTATCTAGGTTTTTGTTAACCATACTCTATGATGATCACACAGCGATCAAATTGCCTAACAGTACATTTCTCAGAATGATACTTGTTCTTAAATGATTCATGATTGTGTTTGTTTTGTTTTATAACTTCAGAAACTAGACTGTAGTAAAGGTACACTCCTCTAGGAATGTAGTTAAGCGGAAAAAAAAAGCTTGACTAGAATATTTTGACTAGAATCTCTAGTTGTCAGAGATTTTGCTTTGCTGTTTTGTTCATTATGTAGCTCAGTATCCATTTGCTCGCACAATTGCTGCTGCATATAATTTAAATTTTTTCTTTTAGAGCTTGGAAAAATGTATAAAATCAGTAATCAAAATTCCTTCGGTAAATTAATCACCACATGACTCAAGTTATGCTGTAAGGTTAATTCAAGAACCTAGATCCTGAGTGTTGACAGGTAGGTAATACATATAGACAAGAGGAATTGCACACAATCACCATGCAGCTCAAACAATTTTCATTTGCTTATTTTCTTCAGTAAGTGAAAATGACAACTATGAGTGAGCAAGCTGGCAAGGGGTAAGAAGGTCCCAGATTCCAGTCCTCTTCTCTCAGCCACCACTCACTCTCAGTTGCTTGCTCAGTGGTCTCTATCTGCAGATGTCTTTACTCCAATGTGCACATGGGGTTGATGTCCATAAGATCAGCCTGTAGCAATCTGCAAAAAGCTCAGCACACTCCAGAAAGAGGCACATCAGCACACTCTAGAAAGAGGCACAGCATAAGTGCTTGCTGCTTTCTGGCAGGCCAGGTTTTTATACTAATTGGGGAAACTACTTTCTTGGTGTGCCTTTTATTCTGCTGGCTCACAGCTACATCAGTCATATTCTGATGGGTCACAAACGTGCATGTACGCATGTATGTGTGTGTGCATATATACACATAATTCCAAGCTATCTAGTTTTATAGATTTTTGAAATAATTTTAAACTAATACTACTAATCAAAATATTCTAAAATTTTTAATACTTTATTAAATATATTTATCACTTTAATAAATAATAGTATTTAACTCTATTAGATGATAGCCATATGCTTGAAGGGGGAAAAAACATGTTTATAGCTGCACTTTCAGAAAGCATGTTTACAAACAAAGGAACATTTCTAGTGACAAAATTTTACCACTTTCAAGCATAGCAAATATGTTAAAATTCATCCCTATTAAAATGTAAGAAAAGGCATCTTCACATAATTTCATACACTCTGCCTAACTTAGTATATTACTTAATGGTTACGGGTCACACAATTTTATAAACACTAAATTCTAAAACAAAAAATCAAGATTTTAATGTGCCATTTTTCCAACTTCTTTCTACTATCATTTAGTTAATTTCAACCTATCTTTATAAAAATATCTTTGGAAAATCTGTCTGAAATATCACAGGATTTGTTTTTCTAACTTAGAATACAATTTTTCTTAAAATTAAAAAAACATTTTTTGATGATTGGCATCCAATGACTTGCGTTTGAGGACAGCAATATACCGGTGGCTTAAAGTGGGGGAGAGTATGAAAAAGAGGAGACAAAGCTTTGCAAAAAAAGCAAAATTGAACAAGGAGGGACATATAAAATGACATTTAAAATGCTTGTAAAATCAGAAAATGTATCATCTGTATTCTAGCATTCTTCTCAATAAAATACTCTAATTACACTAATAATTATCTTGCAACAGTTGGAATTTTTGTTTAAGGTAATAGGCGTGTCAGTTTTACACTTAAGGAAAAAAATCAGAAGCAGTTTCAAATGCCTCACATCAAAAAGCAAAATATAAATAAAGCGAACTATTTTTGATGTGCAGTAAAATATGCGATGAGTAAGGAGCATAAATACAGTTTAATTCTCAGTCCTATCCACAACTGGCTTATTATAAAAGAAATATTTTCAAAGTCAGAAAATAATTAGGTATAGAATAAAAAGTGAAAAGTTATATATTTCTTGAGTTCATGTCACAAATAACCTAGGATAAAATTTGTCCTTGTGTGAAGCAAATATATTTCAAAATTACCTCTGCTATATACAAGACTCTAACTATACTCTCTAACCCAAAGTAATATAAGAATTTCTAATTTGGCTAATTACCTGCCATAGCTCCAGTGCCCTCTATAAATACTTTTGTTATGAAATTATAAAGCTTAAAAACGCTTTGTTCTCCTTTTTAGAAATCTGATTATTTTTATCATAGTAAAAATTACTTGGGAGCAAAGATTGCATCTTTTATTCCAAATAAACCTCAAGACTAATAAATTGCATGAAAGGTAGCTGATAAATCTTCCTCAGAAAGTGTCACACTTCACATAGGCTCAAATGCCATTGACCTGAGCAAGTTGCATGACGAAGTCTTCCACATAGACAAGAATAATTGCCTCCCAAGGGCAAGACAATTTACCACATTATGTCTTGTTCTTTCCTGATTTAATTTTTTATTCATTTTTGCCATGTGACATTTGCATTGGTTTTTTGATCATGTGAGAAAAGGTGATTTTTTTGAAAACTTTTGAACATAAAGTGTTTTTATTCTATTCTGATATATCTATAATGGTTTGCTTATACAATGTGAGAGTGAAATAATCTTCCCTGAGAATATGAAAGATTTTATCCAATGTCCTCATGCTTTCAATGGTGTTAATGAGTAGTGCCACGTTTTCTGATCCATAATTATCTATGTATGGTCTGCATTTTAATCTGGCAGTGTTTAAATTAAGATTTTAGTCATTATCTCAAGTCTTTTGAAATTTCAAAATATTGTACTGTCCCATAGATCTTTTTTCAATCCTTGTTTTAGATATCAACTTGCCCAGTTCCTTGGAGAACTCCAAATGCCAGTCACTGATATGTCTCTTCTCTCAGGCTGATGACTTTTCATTGGCATGATACACTTATCTTCAGAGTTCTTCAAGTATAGGACATTACTGAGATTGAGGAGGCTCATCTTTCAGCGAATTGACTTGAACTTTACACCTTGCAGGTCTATTTTCAGTATTCTATCTCTATTTGATCCTTTGCTATGATTCATGTTTCAGAGTTTTGTGCCTCAGGGTTTTTATTTATGAATAAAATAATCCTGCAAGGTCCAACAGGGTCAAAATAGCTTCAGTTGCATAGCTTAGTAGTTTATTTTGTGTGAGAAGGTTCTAGTAACTGTATATGTATTTTATATAGACTTTCAAAAAATTCTTTAATTTCAGCTTCATCATATTCTACTTTAGGGGTAGGTATTTGTCACCATTTCTGGAGTATTCTGAGAATCAGTGACATGAACCAGGTTGCTATGTCTCTTATCTATCCCTTCCAATTCTTACATGACTTCTTAGCTTTCTCTAGTGGGTAGAGTCAGTAACTACTTAGCCATCTGTTTCCAACTTCCAACGTTTTTAGAGATTATTTTATTGTAGTTATTACACATATTGTTTCTATTATAATATTATCTCCCTATTATTTTCTTCATCTTTCTGAAATAAAATGTGTAAATATTTTTGAATCTTGTGTTGGAGGATCTCTCATTTTTTCCATGAATAAAATGATCATTTATAACACCATGTACTGACAATTTCATCTTGTCAACAGTGATGTTAATTATCTCATTTATTATATGGCAAATTCTTCTTTATGGCTCTATTTATTTGTGCTCTTTCGTGTTTTAGTGTCATACCTTTTTAATATCATAGCTTATTAACATATTTTAATATCTGGCAACATCCTCAAAACAACTTTTGTTCACCCCTTCCAGAAAAGTTGAACTTCCAATAGCATAACCCTATGAAATTGGGCCCTTTAATGTTTCTGAATAAAACTTAATTTTCAAGCAAAATTGCCTATTTTCAGTATAGCATTAAGTATTTTTTAAAATATGTTTCCTTCTTCCCCTTTGATTCTTCCCATTCCTTGCCATCACTGCTTGCCTAATCTTATTATTTCTTTTATTCTTGTGTTATTCATGCCAAAAGGCCTGTTCTATCAGAACATCTTTTATCACCACAAATCTTATTTCCATAAAGCCTCAAATGAGACTTCATCAATGAGCTTTTCCTAGGCTAATCTATTTAAAACTATAAATTCTCAAATGGCATTCACCCTACTTCCCTAATTTATTTTTTCTCAATTGCATTTCATATCATTTAAGGCAAATGTATATTAGTTTATATGCTTATTTACTGTCTTTTCCACTAAAATGAAAACTTTATGAGAGCAGGCAGTTTGGCCTGTTTTACTCACTATTGTAGCCACAGCATCTAAAAAGTATCTGAAAGATGGTGGATACTTAATACACACAAGTTGAATAAGTAACTCTATGACTAAATAAAAGGCTCCATTCTAATGGCTTCTATTATTAATAATGGTGGCGCTTATTTTTTTTCTCATTTTTACATGTTTTCTCTTTTTATTCAGTTTCTGAATTTATAAACCCCAATTGTCAATTGCCTAGTGTTTTCTCACAACTGTGTAAGACCTAAAGTGAACAAGACAAGTTCATTTTCACTCTCAATAGCTTAAATATCCTATTGAGATTCCTCACTACTTTTTTAGTACCTCTTGAATCCACATTTGTCTACTAATCCTGCCACCATCGCTCTACTTGAAACCATGGTTTTCTGCTATGCTATCTGCTACGTTGACTTTCTAAGTTTTCTTTTCACCTATTTCTCTTCTCCTTTTAATTTTTTTCCTGTTAGCAACAGAACATTTATATCACAGCACTCATCCACTCATAACTCTTCACAGCTTGTTGGTGTCAACAGCAGCCATTTTTAAATATGTACAGTCTAGACTTGCTCTTCATGAATTAATTTTTCTAAGATTATGAAGGTTTGTGATATGATGTGATCATAATACCATGATATATATTTACTGAACATTCACATTGCATGTTAATGACGTAGTGAGTCACAGTTTGGCAGACCAGTTTTAATGCCACACAGTCCAAAATCAAATAAAATATATAAAAAAGAATAACCAGAAATGTGTAGTCAAATTCAGGCGAAAACAGACAGGCACATCAACAAATGAATAAACAAAGAAACAAACAAAGGAACACACATACAAACAAACAAACAAACAAAAACCTGATGATGTACTTGCCCTCAAAATTACCCATACTCAAATAGAAATGCTAAAAAACATAACAAACAAAATAGCATAAACAAAAACAAAAAGAACTCCCTCTGTGGCCATTTCTGGAACCTCGGGTTCCTTTCCTTTTTTGTTTGTTTGTTTGTTTGTTTGTTTTGCTGGTGAGTCCCAAGCATCACCTCTGCTTTTGACTGCCGCTGCGGTAGGGTGCAGGCATGGGTCTCCAGCTCCTTTCCCCCACATTCAGTGCAGGTAGATTGGGTTGCTTTTAGAGGCCCGGTGGACTGCTATGGGAGGAGGGTGAATCAAATCAGGACTCACCTCTACTTGTCTGCTCCTGCTAATGCTGCAAAGTCTTCCACTAGGATCGGACATATCCATGCCTGGTCCAGCATGGAGCATCTGTGGGGCATCTGTCTCTCTGTGTCCGCTCCTGAAGTTTCCTCTCTGGACCAGCAATGGTGGATCCCAGAGGGGTGCATAGATGGCCTCAGGGTCTTACAGAGTTGGGCAGGCCAACACCGGTCTCTGCCCAGTCCGGGGCCAGAAAAAATGGCGGAGGTCGGCATCTCTTTGTCTGCAGCAGGGCTCAGCTACAGATTTCCTCCACGTGCCTTCTCCATGGTTTCCACTGCCAGTGCCTGACCTGCTGCCGCAGGTGGTGACATGGGCCAGGTGCCAGGTGCTGAGGAGCAGCTGACCTCTGCTGCCTCCTCCCGAGAGATCCCTGAGAATGGCAGAGGATCCTGTGTCCTGAGGACTCCCATCTCACAGCACTGTTGAGTTGCAGCTGCCTCCTTAGGGAAGCCTCGGGTGCTTGATCCCGAGTCTCTCCTTAGACGAACTTTTGCTAACTCACTTGCGCCCCCATGCACACAGACTGTCCTATGGACAATTGCCCTTGCAGAGACTCCCCCACTCCCACCGGTTCCATCACCATCTTACATCCTTTTTTCCACTTGTGGATGTTAAGTTATTCAAGCCACACACATTTATTTATTTATCTATTTATTTTCTGTAGGGACAAAGTCTTCCTATGCTCGCCCAGGCAGGTTCTGGTCTTGAACTGCAAGGCTCAAGCAATCCTGCTGCCTCAGCTTCCCTCTGATGTTCAAGTAGCTCTTTCAACAGTTATTGAGTTAATATTCTTGAGGTCACCTTCAAAGGGTGTTGGATAGAATGTTGTCCATAATGTCTAGCCTTCTATGCTGTGGAGAAACAATTCAAGGTTCAATTGAAGTAATGTATGTTATATTGACCAGTAGTTGTTCTTAAAGAAGGATATTTTACAAGTAGTAAAAGATATGCTATAGATAGAATATTTTTGTTTCCCCAAAATTCATACCGAAATCTAACTTAAAAGATGATGATTTGGATATAAGGCCTTGGGATATGAGGCCTTTGGGAGATAATTAGTCCACAAGGACACGGCCTCTCATGAATGGGATTAGTGCCCTTATAAAGAGAACAAAAGAAAGTTTTCTTGTCTCTTCCACCATGTGAGGACACAACAAGAAGACTGCTTTTTATGAACCAAGAAGCATCCTTTCACCCAATCACAAATCTGCAGGTGCTTTGAATCTTGGTCTTGAGAAGAAATATATATTTTTAATATTTTTAATTAACCTAATTTATGATACCTTGTTATAGCAGACCAAAGAGACTAAGAAAGTGCACTTTGATAAAAGGCACACAGAAAAGAAACAATAACAAAGTTGTGGGTAAATTAAAAATTAGTATTAAGTTAAAATTATTAGGGCAGACATGGCCCTAATGATCTCTTTCTCCTTTTTCCTTTCCCTAGTATTTAGACCTTATTGTTATTCCTTCCCTTTGAATGTGGACTGCACTTTTAATTTATTTCTAATAGAATATGACAGAAGTGATGGAATGTTATTTCTGATAAAACCACTATGGCTGCTGCCTAGACATCTTTTTTCTCTTGTTTTTCTCTGTTGCATCTGACATTGGACAAGCCAACTGCTATGGTCTAAGGCTGCTTGTGGACAACCCAAGAGTCAAGATATCAAGACCTGCCACAAACCTTTGTGAGTGAACTTGGAAGCACATGAATCTCAACTGAGTCTTCAAATGAAGTCCCAGCCATGAACAAGAACTTGAAAGGCCTGAAGTCAGAGGCACTCACCTAAGCCACAACCACATTCATGATCCATAGAAACTGTGAGGTAATAAATTTTTAAGCTGTGTTGTTTTGGAGAATTTTTTATACAGGAAAAAATGACCAATACATTTATAGCAATTATTGAAAATATAAAATTAAACTTTCCAATAATAACTAAAAGAGTAGCGTTCAATGAACAATCACAAAATAAATTTCCTACTAAATCAGAAGAAGGTAAATCTTGGATAAGTTAAGGGAAACCACCAAAATAAAAAAAAGATACGCTCACAATAATTATTACACAATTAAAAATAAAATATAAGGATAAAAGTAGTATGTAGAAAATGTTTTTTCCTAATAAGAAATTATGGAAATATTTTTCCCAATATACATATTAAAACCTATATATATTTTTTTTCTTTCTGAGTAAAGTTTTCATTCCTTTTTTCTTTTTTGGAAGGGGGTTACTTGGAGGATTGAGGTCTCAATCTGTTTCCCAGGCTGCAATGCAGTGGCAGAATCATGGCTCACCGCAGCCTTGACTTCCTGGGCTCAGGTGATCCTTCCATCTCAACCTCCTGAGTAGCTGGGACAACAGGCGTGTGCCATGACTCCCAGCTATTTTTCTTTTAAACTTTTTGTAGAGACAAGGGTGCACTATATTGCCTAGCATGGTCTCAATCTCTGGGCTCAAGCAATTATGCAGCTTTGGCCTCCCAAAGCTCTAGGATTACAAGGATGAGCCACTGCACTTGGGAATCCTTTTATTTACTTATGCCCAATATTAATGCTAACAGACTCCTCTTGTGCCTGTGGCCCATTTTGGACTTCAGACCAGTTGGAACGAACATTCCTTGTACGCACACACTGCTTCTACCATATGAACTTCCTGGATCAATCAGTTGTTCTGCCACAGGGTTTTCTCTGATGCCCAAGTAGTTTTTTGTTTTGTTTTGTTTTTACACAATAGTTATTAAAAGTTAATATTCTTTAAGCCAACTTCAAAGAGAAATGGACAGGATGGTGTGCATGAATGTTCTGTCTTCTAGGCTGTGGAGAAACTATTTGAGGTTAAATTGGAATAAATTGTGTTGTACTGACCAGTTGCTAAGTGATAGCTAGTTAAATAACTATTGTTTATCGACTGTCCTGCCTTCTCTGTCACATGCTCTCACTTCTCCTCTTGTTGCCTTTAGATCAGTTCTAAGTGTCCATGTGTGTCTGGAATTTTCTTTAGGAGAAACCCTAAGTTACCATTAAAGAAATACCACAAATTTTCAATAGTAGACATTGATGACAGTTAGTTCTCAATAATTTCAGTGGGATCTCTGATTGGCAAAATTATTCTAACTTGATTGCATCACCTTTCAGTTAGGAGTTTCATACTGATAAATTAAGAAGTAAATCATTTAACCTATTTCAAAGTATGCTTTTAAAGTTTACAAAACTATGAATTCTGGACTTTGCCCTCCTTAGCCAAAGAACATGCTAAAGTTAAGAACCAGGTTTTAAAAATCAGCTTACATAAATAAATCATTCTGTCTTTATCATCTTCATAGACAAAGAATTCCTTAATTTCAGATTAAACAGAGGCAGAGATTAAAAGTAAACACTTTCTCTGTAAGGAATTTAGAAAATAATTCTTATATTCTACTTTAAAACCAGATTGGTTATCATATCAGCATATCAGATAGACTACATTGGATATATTTAACTGCAATCTTGTTTTTTTTCCTTTATGATATTTTTTTTTCAATTTTGGGGGGTAGGTTTGGCAAAAGAAATTTTATGACAACATGGATGAGAATTTTGTAGTTATTTTAAAACCTTAAACTTCATTAAAATTCTGTTATTTTCACTATATTTTACATAAAAGAATTCTACAGTGGTTATGAAAATTTCCCAGGGTTGAATTACGTTGTGTTCTGCTTCTCAATATTTTTAAGAGAAAAGCAAAACAATTTTTAAAAAATAATTGAGTCATATGTACTTTAAATATAGTGATTAAAAGAAAATATACAAGCCGGGCTTGGTGGCTCAGCCTGTAATCCCGCGCCTTTGGGAGGCTGAGGTGAGTGGATTGCCTGAGCCTGCGGGTTCAGGACCCGCCTGGGCAGCGAGACCTCATCTCTACAATAAATCAAAAAAATTAGCCGGGCGTGGTTGTGCATGCCTATAATTCCGGCTACTCGGAAGGCTGAGATGGAAGGATCGCCGGAGCCCATCAGGTCAAGGCTGCGGTGGCCAGGAGCGGCCACTGCACTCCAGTCTGGGTGACAGTGAGACTCCAACTAAAAAAAAAAATGAAAAAATACAGGGGTGAGCAAACACATGAAAAAATACTCAACATCACTAATTATCAGATACATGCAAATCAAAATCACACTGAGATAGCACCTCACACTATTAAGAATGCCTATTATTAATAATCAAAAAACAACAGATGTCGGAGAGGTTGCAAAGAAATTGAAACCCTCCTACACGGTTGATGAGAATGTTAGTTAGGTCAGCCCCTGTGCGAAGCAGTTTGGAGATGTTTCAAATAACTAGAAAGAGACTTGTCATTCAACCCAGCCATCCTACTAAAGGGTACATACTCAAAGGAGCATGCATTGTTCTACATCCCCTTCACCCCACCAAAAAATAATTGCATTCATATGTTTATTGCAACACTATTTACACTAGCAAAAAACATGGACCTAATCTAGGTGCCCACCTACAGTAGACTGGATAAAGAAAATATGGGACATATTCACCACGGAATATTTTGCAGCTGTAAAAATGAACAAAATCGTGTCTTTTACAGCAACTTGTGTGCAGCTGGAGACCATTATTCAAAGCAAAGTAAAAGAGAAACAAAAAACGGAATACTTCACTTTCTTACTTATAAGTGGGAGTCAAGCACCGGATAAAAATGGGTACAAAGATGGGAACAACAGACACTAGGGACTTCTAAAAGAGGGGGGAGGGGAAGTGGAAGCACTGAAGAACCACCCATTGAGTACCTTTCTCACCACTTGGGGGATTGACTCAATAGAAGCCCAAACTCCAACATTATGTAGTGCACACATGTAACAAACCTGTACATGTATCTTTGAAATTAATCATAAATTTTTTTTAAAGAATACATGACTGTTCTTAAGCCAGTTATTTAAATAACTATTTTAAACTCTTTATTTCAGTCATTACAAGCATGGATTTATTTTGTTAACAATCTTTCCCCCCTTTCTTTAATAGTACAGTACTATTAAAAACAGACAAATAAATGAACAACGACTCTGAAATCTAGAGCATGCTATATCATTTATTTATGCATATGTAACTTCATCAATGACAAAGCAAATCATTATCAAGCATCACTTTCTACTTTTTCCTACCTATAACCGTATGACAATGTATAAGTAAAAATTACTGTGCATGTTACCACATTATAAGTAGAAATTGATATTGTCATTTTAAAACATTTGGTATAGATAATTCAGATGTAAAATTTAGAGAAATTTGAAATCTGTGCTTTTTTCTTTGATATACAGCAGCAATATATGGTCAAGAAACAGATAATATTAAGATCACCAAGAAATAAATAATGAGATATTAAGGAAAAATTGTGATTAGAGGGAATTGAGAGATAATCACAAGGATTAATCTTCAGGTGACAGAAAATTTGTGCCGGGCTCGGTGGCTCAGCCTGTAATCCCGTGCCTTTGGGAGGCTGAGGTGAGTGGATTGCCTGAGCCCGCGGGTTCGAGACCCGCCTGGGCAGCGAGACCGCATCTCTACAATAAATCAAAAAATCAGCCGGGCGTGGTAGCGCATGCCTGTAATTCTGGCTACTTGGAAGGCTGAGGCGGAAGGATCGCCGGAGCCCAGCAGATCGAGGCTGCCATGGCCGGGAGCGGCCACTGCACTCCAGTCTGGGTGACAGTGTGAGACTCCAACTCAAAAAAAAAAAAAAAAAAAAAAAAAGAAAATTTGTAATGTTGGGAAGAAAAGTTTGTTAAAAGTAGTCTTGATTTTTTGTGAAGAATTCTATCATCAATGGAAAAATCACTGTTTTATATTGCAACTATTGGGTGTTCTCATTGTAAATGACATTAACTGAAAATGAAACACAACAATAAATAAACAGTCTCCTATTAACATTGAAGTGGAATTTTCAAAACGTTTAGAAAAGTTTTATTGAAGACCTATCTTTGATTTCTTTTTTCAGATTTTCTTGCTTTAAGACTACCTCATGCTCACTGGAATTTAAACACAGAATTTGTCACTTGATATACAGCATCACATTGAGCATTGAAATGCAATGTTTTACCCTTGAATGCACTTGTGTTATATTGTAGATAGAAAGGTTTTATTTACATACACAAAATATATTGGATAACAAATTGAATTTGGAAATATAATTTCTAACACACAACTTTTAATTGTATCAGTTATGGTGAATGGTCCCTTATTATTCTTGATCCCTGGCCTCTGCTTTATTTCACTTTCCACAGAGTATTCTTAAAACCAGGTTATGTGAGTTTTCAAATGTGTGCTCTGTTTCTTCAGTTTCACAGTTAGTAGGCTTTTGTAACAAATTCATATTCTTAATGGGGGAAAAGGAAAATAAAAAGATGCATTGCAAATCATCTTCAAAAGACTCATCATTTCCTTCCCAATTTTTATTTTTGGCTCAAAGTGATTCTAAATATCCCCATTGTTTGAATTCCCAGTCTCAAAATTTCCTGTCTGCTTCCTCTAAGTGGTGACCATATAAATTATCTGAAATTGCCATTACTGCAAGATGGAGGGAACATTTCATGCCTCAGGAGAATGAAACCCTGACCACACTTTCAAAAACACAGTGAAAAGTTTACTTGTTTACAACTTGTTTCTGGTGATTTCTATTTCTTGGGAATCCCCAGAGACCACTCCAATTTTCAGGGCAAGGTTTTCAGGTATAAAATACTTCTTTACTCAGTAGGTGCTGTGTATCACTCTGGTCACTGGCTATATTCTTCTATAGCTTTTCTGTAGCTTTTCAATCTCATAGAGAAGAATTCTATCATGACTTAAATGTGTCAGTATAGAATAGTTCCTCATTTTTCAAACCAAGTGACCTCACCAGCTTCCAGACTGATTCCATGAGTCATTCTTTGAACAGACACTTTGAGGTGTGGCCTTGGATCAGACAGTAATCCCAGAGCCTATTCAAGTCTCAATATTTAGAACTAGCTCAAAACTTTCTGTTCTGAGATAGTTTGTGAAGTAAAAAATATTATAATCTTGAATAAACTGGTAAGCAATAAGAATGGAACAAAGAGTTTATGCGAAATCTAAGGGTAACAATTCTAATGGCAATGGGTGAATGAAAACATTAATAAATCCATAAAGTTCCTCATGAACACATTTTAGTATAATAACATAAGTGAGATTCTATCCTTAAAGCAATTTCCACACTAAATAGTAGTTAATATTGGACATGAAGAAGAGGACTTTGGTGCCAGAACTGATTCAAGGAAGAAAATGTGTTAATGCCAAACACTTTAGATTGTTTTTGACCACAAAATCAACTCTAGAAAAAAATACAAAAATTATATTAAATCCAGAGTAGATACATTCCTATTGACTATAGCCTGAAAGATGTCTGAAAAGAAAAATCCTTGATTAGGTCCAAATGGCATAAAACAACTAAAATGCAGTCAGATCCAATTAATTTTTCCCTATAACACACTACATACACAGTCTTTATTTAACTTAAAGATTACATACATTGTCAGGGCACAATGGCTCACACTTGTAATCCCAGTATTTTGGGAGGCTGAGGGAGGAGGGTTTCTTGAGGCCAGGAGTTTGAGACCAGCCTGGGCAGCAAAGGGAGAATTTGTCTCTACCAAAAGCAACAACAATAACAACAAAAATAAGTGTGAGGTGTGGTGGCACGTGCCTATAGTCCCAGCTACTTAGAAGGTTGAGATGAGAAGATTGCCTGGACCCAGAATGTCAAGGCTGTCATGATTGCGCCACTGTGATCCAGTCTGGCCTACAGAGTGAGACTCTGACTCTTTTAAAAAAAAAGACAGATAGTTCAAAGAATGTTTAAGCCTTATTTTACTAATCTAGAAAGCCTATTTGGTAAATAAGTGGACTGTCTGGAAGATCAGGCCACATCAATACAAATCGACTTTCCTGCATAAACTCTATTTGAAATTTAAAGATCCATTTGCAGCTTTTGGGAGGAGAGTAAATTGTTCAGAAGGAGAAATGCAGTCTGATCTAAGTGGTCTGTTTATGTAGGGAAAACGCTTGATTAGGTTTCTTCAAATTATAATTAAAATAGATCTCAGTAAATGAGACATAGTGAATAATATTTCACAGGCAGCAGGATTTTCTAATAGCAGTTATTAAACATGCTCTCAATAACAAAATAGCCCTCCAGAAACTCATCTCCATTTTAAGTATTATTAAAAGTATATTTACATAGATTTTAAATGCCTATTATGCCACATAAATATTGATTTAAAATTCTTACTTTCTATTAGCATTTTCAATGGTCTAATGAGTTAGTTTTCATTAAGGCTTGGTGAATTTGCAATTAAAATCATTGTAACTTTTATTAGCTTTTGGTTAAACTGTTTCCATTTAGTAAGAAATGCATTACACTAGCTTTCCCCTTAAGTCTTAGAAGAATCAATATAAGATGTAAATAAACTCCTCCAAGAAGATTTGGTCAATGCAATTATCTCAAGTTTAGAAACTTTTCTAATCAAAATTAATATCTCATTTATAGTATCACCTATTCTGTAACATATGCCAGGGGTGACCCCAAAATGTATACAAATCTTAAGAGATGTTATCTATGCACACGGTCTGACAACTAAGTTCATGAACTTGCCACTGTAAACTTGTGTTGGTGGCATTGTACCAACAACTCAGTGACGTTTCATAACCTTGGTGTATCAGTGACTGGAAGCTGAGTTCGTTAGGACTTCTGATGATGTCTTGTTGGATGGCATTCATTGTTGTGTGTTTTTGTGTGCTGTTGTGAGAATGTCAGAGATTGAATTAGAGCAACAGACAAGCATTAAACTTCTTGCTAAATCTGGCAAGGGTGGAAATGAAATCAGGGATATATTAGTTCAAGTTTATGGGGATAATGCCATGAAGAAAATGGAAATGTACTAACGGATTAAACGTTTTTCTGAGGGGAGAGATAGCATCACTGATGGAGAAAGGTCAGGAAGGCCAGTAACAAGCAGAACTGACAAAAACATTTTAAAAATTTGTCAAATTGTGTGTCAAAATCATTGGCTGACCAGGAAGTATAGCAGACCAAATAAACATTTATGGAGAAACAGGAAAATCTTAACTGAAAATCTTGGCATGAGAAAGGTATGTGCAAAAATGGTCCAGAAGGATCTCTTGCAACACAACCATGCATGAGCTCATCCAGCATTATCTACGAGGAAGTTTTTAGTCACTAAAGCAAATAATTGTATTGAAACACCCTTTCTCACTTGATTTGGACCCCAAATGACTTTTTTTTCTTATACAAAGATAAAACATTTAAAGGAAGACTTTTATGACATTCAGCACATCGAGGGTAATATGATAACAACTCTGATGATCATTTCAGAAATAGAGTTCCAAAATTTCTTTGGCAAGTGGACTAGTGGCTGACATCAGTGCGTAGTGTCCCAAGGGGAGTACATCAAAGATGACCATTTTTCTAGGATGAGTTCATGAACTTAATTGTCAGAATGCATATTATTGTTCAAAGTTGAATTGAATAATGCTACCAATGTATAGTATGATACTCACTCAAAAGATGGTGTTCATCAAACAAATGTTAGAGTTACCACGTGACTGGCAGGACAGTCAAAGAAAATGGTGGAAGCACAGTTGCTATTTGAGAAGCACAAGACCATTTTGAAGTGGTATTTGAAATTCTAGAACTTTGTGGTAGTACAACAACAATGGAAGTGTGAGTATGCAACAGAACCTCCAACATGCCTAACAGCCGTACCTAATTGCGTGATAAGTGAGAGACACGTGGCATTGTATGTGATGTGCATGAGGGAAGATCCGGGAAGCCTCACATAGCAAGTCCTGCAGTAAGTCACTATAATCAGACATGTCTGAATGCTGATGGTAACCACTTTGAGCACTTTTGTAATTACAGAAGTCATTATGGCTTGTATTCATTTTTTGTTATTGGTGTATATAGAATATTACAATTTTAGTACAGCTTTTTTATTTCTTAAAATGAACCACCACACTCAGCTAATTTATTTTTGAGACAAGGTCTTGCTATGCTTCTCAGGCTAGAATTCATTTTTAATTAAATTATTTTCTAAATCTTCTACACTTTTATTTCTGAAATTAGCTCTGATCTTAAACTTGAAGTATAGTTAATTAAATGTCATACATATAAATTCACAAATCATAAATCGTATGAAATTTTTATATCTGAAACTTTCAAACATTGAAATTTCTTATCAAATTTTTGAAATAATTTCTCAAATAATTAAATTTGATACCCTTTATACTTGACCTGAGATGTGTTCATACGCATATATACATTTTTTGATAATAAATAAATAGAAAATCCTTTGAAGTTACTTTTCACTTAGTAATTTTGAAAAATATTTGGAAATTGGAAGAAAGAATAATTACACAAATAGTATTATTTTATCTCTAGGTAAAGCGAGTACATTGTATGTTATTCTATACAATAATATAGAAGTGTTCTTTTTAAAAAAATATGGAATACTATGTATAAAATTCACTAGAACATTAATACCAATTCATTGAATGATAACACTAAGACAAACATGAGTATAACTCACAAAATAAAATAATATTATTCTGATCCTTATATACTATATCTATGCTATATAGTAGACACTCAAGCATTTAATTTTTTTGGTTAGCCCTATTCTTATTTGGAGGGTATTAGTAATTTACTTAAGTAGTTATTTTTTTGTTTTTGTTTTGTTTTTTTGAGTTGGAGTCTCACTCTTGTCGCCCAGGCTGGAGTGCAGTAGCACACTCACTGTCTCCGCAACCTCAACCTGCTGGGTTTAGGCGTTCTTTCTGCCTCATCCTTGCAAATAGCTGAAACTACAGATGCATGCCACCACGCCCAGCTAGTTTTTGTGATTCATTGTAGAGACTCACCAAGTTGTGCAAGCTGGTCTCGAACCTGCAGGTTTAGGCAACCCATTCACTTGGGCCTCCCAAAGTGCTCAGATTACAGGCTGAGCCACCGAGCCCAGCCAGCAGTTACATTTTAAAAATTCTCTTCAAGAGTTAACATTCCATATATTCCTTAGCTTATTAGCATGCAGAAACCTCCCTCTCTCTGATTAGTAATAATCTCTCTGATTATATGAGGTTTCCATATAATTTTTAAAAGTCAGTTATAAAAAAAGCAAACTTCTAAACAAATTGTTGTTCTGCCTTTTAAGATAATCTACTTTTATTGGGAAATACAAATGGAGCAAGTTGCTACATACTGTGATGGAATAGCATGTCAATTGATGGTAAAATAGTTAATATTTTATGTCAGCAAGTAGTTGTAATAATTTTTGCTTTTAGCCATCATGTATCAGAATAAATTTCTAAGACGATTCACTCAACTCTACTTTTATATTTCCTTGAAATAGTGCATGTGCATAAGGATAAAAAGACACATATTCATAATAAAATGATGTGATTGAGGTGGAATTTTGAAAAATCCTCAGTGAGATTCCACTCCAGAAAATCCTTCATTTATCTGTCTATCTATCATCTATGATCTCTTTCTTCCATCTATCTAAGCATGCATGTGAGTTTGTATGTGTATAAATATATGTGTATGTGTTTATTTGAAGAATATTCCTTATAAAATAATGAAAGGTGCTTATCAACATTATAAACTGGGCGTAGAGAAATATATTTAAATAAACTTATTTTAATTTAGAGGCGCTCTGAAAAAAGTGGTGCTTTCTATAAATGCAACTAGTTGTACTTAAATATTTTTAAATTCACAATAAATAACCCAATTTAATGTTTGAGAATTGACATGTTCATAAAATGTACTTATAGTAAAATATCAAGATCATGATTTATAAATGTAAATAAAATATCAACGTTTACATGGTTTTACAAAACAAAAACAATAATTCCAATAACAACAGGCAAATTTAATTAACATGGACATTAACAAAAGTCAAATTTCTGAAGTATTATGTATAAGTAAAAAAGTATACTAATAGATAAAATTATTGTGTGAATAAATAGACCAAATATGTTACTAGAGAAAATGTGTGCGCAATTCTGTGTAAAAATAAGACAGTATGCTTATCAAGAACCATGATGAAAGCAAGGAAGAACATATTTATTTCCCTTGGATAGCTTTTATATATTGTTACCTGAATCCTATGTACCCACCACATTTTCTGGCTAGATTTTTCTTGAAAGAAAAAATAATCCAAAAAAACAGACATTTGGGCTTTGACTCTATCAAGTGAGTTTTTCAGTTTGTAATTTAAAAAATTAGAAGAATTGACAGAAGGATTAGAATTAATATTAACTGTATAATGAACACTTTTAAGTAAATATTTTTTATAAATATTGAAATATCAAATTGAAGACGAAACATTTAAAATTGTTAAAATATAATTAGTACAAATAGAAAAACTAATACTGCTTTAAGCATAGATCAATGGATGAATTTTATTATCTCAAAAGATAGATGTGAATAAAATGACATTATGAGTATAATCATATAACCACATGAATAAAAGCTACATATTGAAAAAATTACAGGAAGTTGAATGCTTTGAGTGTACATTCCTATTATGTTTAAAGTTGATATTAATATACACACATTACTTACTTTAATATTTCACTTTTTAAATGAAATGTTTTAGTTATGTATTTCTTTAGCATAATTAAAATTAAAATATGAAGAGTTGCATTTTTTTACATGTTAACAGGTAAATAACAAACCAATATTCTAGAACCAGTAGATGTTTTTCTTTTATAAGTTTAGCAAGAAATATAAGTGTGTTCCTATCTTCTTTCAATATTGTATTGTATACTGTTACTTCTATATAGGAACAAAATAAAATGATTATGTGTAAGCAACAGTACATATTTGTGGTGTTAAAAATAATAAATCATAGTCAGGCTCGGTGGCTCAGCCTGTAATCCCGCGCCTTTGGGAGGCTGAGGTGAGTGGATTGCCTGAGCCCGCGGGTTCGAGACCCGCCTGGGCAGGTGAGACCTCATCTCTACAATAAATCAAAAAACTGCCGGGCATGGCAGCGTGCGCCTGTAATTCCAGCTACTTGGAAGGCTGAGGCGGAAGGATCGCTGTAGCCCAGCAGGTTGAGGCTGCGGTGGCCGGGAGCGGCCACTGCACTCCAGTCTGGGTGACAGAGTGAGATTCCAACTCAAAAAATAAATAAATAAATAATAATAATAATAATAAATCATTTTATGAAAAATATTATTATTCTAACATATTTTTTAGGAAAAATATGCTTTCTTTGATAATCCATTATTGGAAAAAAGAACATGACAGATGTGCCCTTTGTAGATTTGTTTAATTTTATTTTGTGACTCTTCTCTGTATATCTTTTAATCTTTACCATTTTAGATTTAAAGCATTTTATTTTAGAACTTCGTTACTAATATTGAAACCATTGTGAGAAAGTCAGTACCCCACAACATTTTTTAAAAAAGAAAAAGGTAAGAAAATAATGAAAAAAATAAATGTAATGACTACTTCTAGATCACATTAATTACATCTAAATCTTATAAAATATTGATTAATTATTGCAATATTTTAGAATCATCGTTTTAGCTGATGTAGAATAGACAATTGATGAATAGTCTTATAACTGGTTAATTTGATCCTCATTTCAAAAGAAATCACACATGTATCTTTTCGGTCTCAGTGTACAAGAACTATGTTTCTCTACAGAGAGTATAAAAAAATTAATCCATGCTTTATTCTGAAATTTTACTGCATTTAATTTTGTTAGCCTCAGCAACTAAACTAAATGTAATTTTCTGCATAGGTTTTAGTCAGATTAATTAAAATGTAGAATAGTTTTAATGTAGGTTTACATAAAATATTAAATTTTGCTGACTATAAAGATTGTTGAAATAGAACCTGTGTTACAATCCTGAATTATTTCCTCATGTTGGTTCCTGACAAACTCAGTACTCTACTGATTGCTTCAATCACTGAATCTGTACTTTTGAATACTTTTTTTTTTCTTAGAAACACAACATTCAAACAAACATTTAAAAAAAATCTATTTATCAAAAGGCATTTTTTGGTCAGATCCTTGGCAATCACGTAAGCTCCTGAACAAGAGGAATTTGATCATATAATCTGCTTACATATACTGAAAAGAGAATGCAGTCATTTTGAAATTGCAATTTTTTTCTTTTTTTAATCAGTAGAGTAGGGCTAATATATGCAGGGGGCCAGCCCCTGCAAGTTTTGGGGAGTCCCTTGGAAGATATGGTGGCGTCGGCAAATCTGTAGGGACAGATATTAAAAGAAAGAAAGATGGAAGGATAGATATAAAGAGGAAGAAAGAAAGTGGACAACTGTTCAGTGAAATGAGCAGAAGTTGTTTATTGAAAGTTACAGCAGGTATTTATCCCCAAATTTTAGACAGACAGTCTCATAAGTCTTTCACGTGAACATGAAGCCAGGTGCAGGAGGGGCATCCCCCACCCACCAGATGTTTTCTCAGGTATGAGGAAGGACAAACCTCAAGATTGTCTTATTATTCCCTTTGCTAGTTAATGCTCTTCAAAAGCAGTGCAACAATCCCTACTAGCCTAATGACATTCTGATAATCAATAACTTCTAAAGCTCACTCAATACCCATGATGACTAACTTAAACTTTATTACCTTTCTATTCTATGCTAATACTACTTACACTATGCTACGGAAGTGCTTAATTATAGCTTAAACCAATTCCTAAAGAATGTGGCCCAGTCCAAAGATCACGCTGGGCTCTATAGGATGTGGCCCAGTTCAAGGTTCATGGTGGGCCACTTTCTGGAACAATAGACTACAATCTCTTAACAAAATGGCTATTCTAAAGTCCTATATATCTATCCTAATTTCTCTTAAAGTTTCTAATTCCTGATCCTAATATATAAAGCTGATCATCAGCAACAAAGCTTCTAAAAATAAAACCCAAATGTAAACTGTAAATGTACTAAGGCCAAAACCACAATAGTAGAAAATGGAGACAATGAAATTTCTAAAGTTAACTATATTCTTATTAAACCTCAAATTATCATGATTGATCATGCTTGAACTAACATGATTCCCTGACGTTAGCATGACCTATTCTACAATGCTTTCATGAATAAAATAAATTCAATTTCTATAATAGGTAGAAAAACCCTACACTAACTGTAGCTAACTCCAGCCTAAAAGAATGCAGCCCAGTCCAAAGTATGCGCTGGGCCCTCAGGAATGTGGCCCAGCCCAAACTTTGTGCGGGGCCATTTCTGATAACTCTAGATCGTCATCTATACCATTGAAAAGCTAAAAACAGCTCTCCGTAAGTATATACTAATCCTACAAATATACTTTTAAATCTTATAAAGAGGCTTGTACCATATAAAAGGCTCCCAAATGTGACCTGAATTTGAATTATATCTAATACCTAAGCCAAAACCACAGTTTATGGGAAACAGGAACAATGGGTTTCTAGAGTGAGCCATGCCGGTCATAGTCACAGAGCCTTCAGCTTAGGCCAGTAGAGTTCCTTTAGGTTACTTGTGCTGCATGGTAAAAGGAGGAGGAAAATGGGGTCAACGGCTCCTGAACACATCCTAGCGGTCTCGGGGTCCACGGCCCTCCCTGATCCCTAACGCTCAGTGGACCTCCGTGGCCGGCTCCCAACAAAGACAATGTCTCAAATTTTGCCATTCATCAGAGTTTTTCAGTAGCTGTCTCGGTATCTATATTTTTCTCCCCCCCAAAATTTTAAGAAGTCGAGAGGAGACTGTATTTATCATAACTTCAGGAAAAAGAGATAAGAGACAAAAACATGAAATTGTCTAAGGAAACAGTAGGTACACATATGGCACAGAATTAGAGTAAGACTAACAGCAGACTCACTTGATAGCTGCCAAATGTATCGGACAGACACTACCAGAGCCCAGCATCTGGGTATGAGCTGAGCCGTAAGATCTTAGGGATAATTTAATATTTCAAACTGTGAAGTTCAAGAAGTTGCAATAGCGGGGATGTAGTTAGGTTATTAAAGTCTAGGTATTTTTACTAATGGAAAAGTAGATAAAGTAATATTTGATCAGGTTTTAGGGTATATTGTGAGGAGAATATAGAAAAATAATGCCTTATATAATGCCTTATACAATTTTGATAACTATTTGTAAAAAGGGTTTTGGATTTTTCAGTCAAATATAAAAGGGGAAACACAAAATAGGTGTCAAATTTTAATTTTCTTGCTATTTCATTTCCATTAGCTTTGTGTGATTAAAAATGAAAGCATAGTCTTTCACATTTTAATAATAAAGTATGTGATGAATCATTATAAATACATAAATGAAAATGTCAAGAAATAACAGGCTGGGCATGGTGGTTCAAGTCTGTAATCCCAGCACTTTGGGAAGCTGAGACAGGAGCGTTGCTTGAAACCAGGAGTTCCAGACCAGCATGGACAACCCAGAGAAACCTCATCTCTACAAAAAATTTAAAAATAAACAAGCAAAAAACCAATCAGGAATGGTGGTACATGCCTGTAGTCACTGCTACTCTGGAGGTTAAGGTGGGGATATTGCCTGAGCCCAGAAGTTCAAGGCTGCAGTAGCTGTTATTCTGCCACTGATAACAGCTGAGCAGCATAAGGAGATCCTGAACATTTATCATAATACTATAAGAAAGGGATTGGCAGTAGTGGGACACTACAGAGATTGGGGGCACATAACATCAAGATGGATACCCAAATTTTACCTGTACAATGACCACTTATTATGTTTCTAACCCTGAATTGTACCCTACATTTTTAAAGTATAAATAACTTAACAGGAAAAGAAAGAGTCAAGATATATAAAATTACCATGCCTGACAAAAAAGATAATGATCAGTGTTTCAGTCTCTTTTATTTCATAATATAAAAAGTTATTCAAGGAAATCATATTTTATGCTGTTTTTGTAAAAATATTTAATATTCATTGAAATTATATTCAAATAAACAATGAACAATTCTGGTTATATCAAGTAGTTATAGTTATTTGAAGTAGTTTGCTAAACCATTGCTTTGAGGAAGAGTAGATTTTTGTTTGTTTAGGAGATCATGTAGTCTGTTTCTTAAAAATGAAAACCATATCAAAGTACTCTTATTTCTTAATTTTTACCCTGTATATTATATGCAGACATTGAATAATTGTTCTTCATGAATTGACTTTTTTGTCTTGGTTTTATTACTACTTTGTAATTCCAAATGAGATTTTAATACATGAAAATAAAACACTGGGTATTTGAAACAAAGCCAATGGTTTATATGCTCATAATAGAACATAAAAGCAAGATACTTCATTTTCAGAGGTGAATAATTTTTAAAATGTTACCTTATTTTAGTACATTATATACTATAAATAAATTATCCTCTTCTAACATCTGGAGATCTTACTATTTTCTCTCAGTATTTCTCTAGAGTTTTTTTTGTGTTAACTTTGTACCAAAAATATACGTTTTATTTCAATGTTAATTAGCCTTAGCATTGTACATCAACATCACAATGTCTATAAAAAAATCTTCAGGCCGGGCTCGGTGGCTCAGCCTGTAATCCCGCGCTTTGGGAGACCGAGGTGAGTGGATTGCCTGAGCTTGCAGGTTCGAGACCCTCCTGGGCAACTTGGCGAGACCTCATCTCTACAATAAATCAAAAAATCAGCCGGGCGTGGTAGTGCACGCCTGTAGTTCCAGCTACTTGGAAGGCTGAAGCGGAAGGACTGCTTGGAGCCCAGCAGGTCAAGGCTGCGGTGGCCGGGAGCAGCCACTGCACGCCAGTCTGGGCGACAGAATGAGACTCCAACTCAAAAAAAAAAAAAAAAATCTTCATGTTGTATGTAATCTGATTTGCAACTCAGTTAATTGGTGTGGTTATTTTAGAAGAATATTTGAGCAGATATTCTTATTCCACTCTCTTTTGGAACAATTTTTATGTCCTTTGATTTAAATTCCTCTCACATACAATGTGATAAGTATATTTAAATTATTTTCTACATTTTCTTATAGGATATATTGCTGCAAAAAATTACTAGTGACCACTTTTAAGATTCATTTTATATACATATTGGTAAATTACATTTCTTTCTAGAATGTCAATATCTGAGGGCAAGAATTTGTTTCACTGTGTTTCCAGGCTTACGTATACAGAAATAACTTGTTAAATATAAAGCAATTTATAAATGCAGAAATGAAGTAATGAAATTTATAACACTAACATTATCACCTTCAATATTACCTATTGCAAACACATAGTCTCTGTTAAAATAGAGGAAAACGTGCTCTCTCTTTTAATTCATTTGCTTATTAATTATTTGAACTATTGTTTATGTTTATCAACTAGACACATCTATCTTTTTTGTATATTTGTGTACATATGCATATATATTAGTGTTTTCCCAAATCATAATTTTTCACAATGTAAATTTTGATGTATATGAATTAGGAAACACACGTTTTAAATGTATTGAATGATTATTATTTAATGCAAAACCTAAGAATCTGAAAGTAGAAATTTAAGTAGAAAAGAAAAGTTTTGTTTGTCATCTTTATGTTTTGAGGGGCCATGTACCCTCTGTTTTGTAGTAATTGGTAATAATGAGTAAAATTATGATGAATGTTGAAGGAATATCTTGTTAATGATAGTAACTTTGCAGACAAAAATATGTTGAGCATAGACTAGATGCATTATAATATTTCATTTGTTCTTTCTTGCTTAGATTTTATGACAATACATTTAGAAGTATTTAGAGAAAAATTATGTCCTGTGATATTGCATGTCCACTATTTTCTAGTCCCATATTTGCCATGAAACCCTATCCTGCTTAACTATGTTTTCAATAGTCTGAAAGTTATTGACTTAGAGAAAAATAGGCTAAATAAGCATATACATCCATTTACTCATGATATACCACTTTTGTTTTGTTTTGGTTTGTTTTGTTGGTCATTGAGCTCCATCTACAATCAAAGTTCTGAAACACTCGTGGCGATTAAACAAAAATCACATAACCCCTGAGTTTTGAAACTAATAACCTAAGAGAGAGTATAGATTTTTTTTCAAATATCCACAAAATGAGGCAATTAGGAAAAGAAGAAAAAGTGATAATGAGCTCTGTGAAAAGAAATTGTAGAATGTAACAGTCACTCTAACAGGAGAACCTTCATTAGGTGAAAACTAGAGGAGTCTCATTGAATGAAATTTATGAAGAGATATGGAACAGAGTAGAATTGAGACAGAGAATATCTACAAAAATTAACTTTCAAGAAGAAACAGCATGCTCAAAAACCATTGGGATGAAAAAGTTTTATTTATTTAAGGAACTCAGAGAAACAAGTTATTCTTCCAAAAAGACACCCATACATGTGTGTTTCTTGCAGCACTATTCACAATAGCAAAAACATGGAACCAACCCAGATGCCCATCAAAAGTGGTACATATACATGATGGGATATTATACAGTCATAAAAAATAATAAAATCACGGCTTTTGCAGCAACATGGATGCAACTGGAGACCATCATGTTAAGTGAACTATCATAGAAATTAAGAACTTAATACCGTATGTTCTCACTCATAAGTGGGTCCTGATCACTGGTCACAGGAACACAAGGGTGCGAGTGACAGATGCCAGACACTGCTGGGGAAAGGAGGGAGAGAAGAGGAAAGGATACATGGTAACACACTGGGTGTCTGGTCCAAATATCAGAGGGAGACAAGGCCAGCCAGAAGCCCAAACTTTACCTGTATGAAACTTACTTATGGGGCAAACCCTCACTTGTACCCCACAACTATAAAATAGAAAAGAGAAACTGTGGGAACTTCAGGGTGGCTAAAGACCAGTGGGTGGCACGTTAGCATACCAGAAGGGAAGATTGGGCAGGAACAGAAGACGTCCAATCCTGTTGACCATATTAACAATTTTGCTTTTCATTTTAAAGGAAAAGAGAAGACATTGAAAGATTTTAAGAGGAGGATTATATGATATAACTTGTATAATTTGTACTAAAAACCTGATTTTAGTTTCTCTGGGTAAATGTGTAAGACAAAAGAGCAAAGGGGACACAAGAATGAAGCTGGAAACACCAGTGACGTTGCTATTATGAAGCCCAGGCAGATTATGTTGGCTTGAACTACTACAGTAGAGACATACGACAATGAGAGTTGTGATATGCCTTAGTTATATACATTTTAGAGCTTGCTTATAGATTAGATATTCATGGAGTTGGGAGGCCAGTAGTAGTGAATGAAAATCAGACAAGTATGAAGGTGATGCTCAATCTGGAGACATAAATACGTTGGAAGATGAAGTTGAAATTTATTCTACTGAGAAGACTGAAAGAGATTTCAAAACCAAAAGCAAGAGTTCAGTTCTGGATATGTTAACTTGGAATTTTCCCTGAGAAATACAAATATTGATGTCAATTTTGTAGTTAAGTATAAAAATGCCAATTGAAATATAGACTTAAATAAAGAGAAAGTCAAGCATGAGAAGAAAGGCAAAAATCTAGTTTTGCAAAACTCATATTTATCGTTAGGTAGAATGCAAGACAGCAAAAACCTGATGAGTGGTAAAGTTAGAAAATACATGAGTGTAGTGACATAGAGGCCAAGAAATAGAGTGTTTCAAGGAATATATTACTCAGTATGTATGGTGTGATCTTGGGAATTAAAATAATACAAGGTCAAAAACTTCCTTATTAAATTATGCAACAAGGTTGTAATTAGCAAAGAAAGCAAGAGTAATTTCAATGTGTTTGTAGGAATATGAACTAGATTTGTTCAAGGATACAGAATTACAGATAGATAGGAAGTACAAATTCTAGTGTTCTATAGCACTGTAGGATAACTATAGTTAATAATAATATATCATTTCAAATAGCTAGAAGAAGGTTCCTAACACAGAGAAGTTATAAATGTTTGAGATGCTGGATATGCTAATCACTTGATCTAATCACTATACATTATATGTATTGAAAAATCACTATGGAACCCATAAATATGTACAGTTGGTATTTGTCAATAAAGTAAAACAAAATTTTAAGATGAAGAGCAAATGGGAAATTAGGAAGAACAGAAAGAAGTTGTCGCTGATAGAAGTTAGAGAGACAGGGTGATAGTTTGAGGGAATTTGGAGTCAAGGGAAGAAATTAAAACTCTTTAAAGTTGCAAAAGCTCAATTAAATGCTAATGAGAAAGATCCATTAGAAAGAGAAAGTTGACAACGAAGGAAAAGGTAAGCAATAGAAAGAGGTAGCTGATAGAATAGATGGAATGGGTTGAACAGGATACAAAAGGAGGGAAGAAGCACTAAGTCATTTCCTGTCCTACAAGGAAAGGAAGAGAATAAAAATAACTATGTAAAAGCGATGAAATGAGAGCATCCTTGTCTTCTGAATGTATAAATAATGCACAATAAACATATATAATGTAAGTATGCACAATATAAAATATATAGAAGGAGCCCACGCTCTTATGTAAGAAGATAAGATAGGGAACACATAACTTTCAGTTTAAATTCTGTCCCCACATTTTTTTGTTAAATTATGCAATGTATTTGTAATTTCTTTCTTTTCTCCATATAGACACACACACACATACACACACACACATACACACACATCTCAGTAAGATGTACTACTTTTTTCAAAAGTTTTAGAAGAAGCTGATATAAAAATCAAGGAATACTCAACTTTTCCTTCACAAATCCCAAATTAATCACTAGGTCATATTTCTAAGGGACCAGAAGAAAGGTGGAGAACTTCAAGTTGTAGATACTAATCTAAGGAATTTTTTTCAATTTTTTATTATAAAGATGTAGGGTACAATTCAGGGTTGGATATATAAACATTGATCATGCAAGTGCCCTTGTTGATGAAGTATACCCCTCCTTCCCCTGGCAGTTTCCTCAACTGCCAATCCCACCCCTCCCATAACTTCCCACTACTGTCAATTGTGTAATTATAGCATTATAATTGTTCAAGGTCCGCTTATGAGTGAGAACATATGGAACTTTATTCTTTATTTCTGTGATGAATCACTGGGTATGATCGAATCCAAACCCATCCAAGTTGTTGCAAAGTCCATATATTTGTCCTTCTCTATGGCTGCATAATATTCCATTGTGTATATGTACCACATTTTTTTTTTTTTATCCAGCCCAGCTTTGATGGGCAACATGGTTGGTTCCATGTTTTTGCTATTGTGAATTTTTAATAGCATCCATGTTTTTCTACCTTTGATAACATAAGCAACAATTAGATAATATTAGGTACAAAAGAAATGACCATACTCTCTTATTAGACATCTTTCCTGGATCTGGTTAAAAGAGCTGAAACACTCTCACTTGTTCCTCAGCTACACCTCCTACCAAATGTTAAATGGTAGACAAAAAAAGATTTATAAATTGTTGAGCCTCTTAGACAAAGACCAGTTCCCATTTCTCTTCATGCATCTCTCTTTTATTTCTAAGAAAATTGGGGTTTTTTTGGTAAGCTTTTCTTTCTTATTTGGGACACAAAATAATATTTTTTTTTTACAGAAGTATTACAAAACACACGAATTATTACAGAGAAAAATTAAGTTTTTCTTTCTTTTTCTTATTATAATGGACAGTTCACCAAGAAATTAGATCACGGGTCTTGATGCACCTTATTATCATATTTTCCTTGTTACAAGGATGTACTAATTCCAGGTTTTCACAGGTGATGAAAGTTTTCACACATGACAAATGACCAAGGGTTAAGCGGGGACACTTAACAAAGTTTTCTTGCTTTCTGTGCTTACTGTTCTTACTGTTTGTTGTTGATCTCAAAATATGTATATATTTTAAAATTTATTTTTATTGACTTTAAAGGTGTGGGGTGCAATTCAGGATTATGTAGATAAGTGATTGCTGTACAGGTAAAGATTGGGCCTCCCTTTGGTCCCCACTTCACCTGGTTTGAGATCAGATACCATTATTAATGTTATGTAACCCCTGCCTCCTCTGG
Source organism: Carlito syrichta (assembly GCF_000164805.1). Taxonomy (NCBI): domain Eukaryota; kingdom Metazoa; phylum Chordata; class Mammalia; order Primates; family Tarsiidae; genus Carlito; species Carlito syrichta. The sequence goes on from NW_007246909.1 coordinate 401,490, forward strand.
CAGCTTCCTGCAACTGCCAATCCCTTTCTTATAGTATTATGATAAATGTGCATGGTCTGCTTATGAGTGAGAACAATGTGATACTCAGTTCTTTGTTTCTGTGATAGATCACTGAGTATTATAGACTCTAAACCCATACAAGTTGCTGCAAAATCCATAATTTTGTTCTTCTTTATGGCTGCATAGTATTTTATCATGTATATGTACCATATTTTTCTTTATCAGTCTGCTTTCGATGGGCAGTATGATTGGTTTCATGTTTTTGTTATTGGGAATAATGCTGCAATAAACATACATGCGCAGGTATCTTTTTTATAGACTGATTTGAGTTCCTCTGGTTATATTTCCAAAAGAAGGATTGCTGGGTCATATTGAAGGTCTATTTTTAGATCTTTTAGGAATTGCCACACTGTTTTCCACAGACGTTGTACTAGTTTACATTCCCACCAACAGTGTAGAAATGTTTCCTTTTCCCTGCATCCTCTCCAGCATCTGTTGCTTTTTGAGTTATTGATGAAGGCCATCCTGATTGGAATTAGGTGGTATCTCAGTGTGGTTTTAATTTGCATTTCTTTGATGATTAGAGAGGCTGAGCATATTGTCATGTATCTGCTGGCTCCTCGTATATCTTCTTTTGAGAAGTGTCTATTAATATCTTTTGCCCACTTTTTAATAGGGCTGTTTGTTTTTTTCCTTTCAGCATGTTTGAGTTTCTTGTAGATCCCGGATGTTAAATCTTTGTCAGATATACAGTTGGCAAATATTTTTTCCCATTCTGTGGGCTGTTTCTCCACTCTCTTGATGGTTTGTTTTGCTTTACAGAAGCTTTTCAGTTTGATGAGGCCCACTTGTCTATCTTGTCTCTTATGGCATAGGCAATTGGGATTTTGATCAAGAATTGATTGCCTAATCCAATGTCCTTAAGGGCGTTCTCCTGGGTTTTCTAAGATTTTTATAGTTTGAGGTTTTACATTTATGTCTTTGATTCATTTAGAGTTGATTTTTATGTATGGTGATAGGTAGGTGTCCCGTTTCATTCTTCTGCATGTGGTCAGCCAGTTTTCCCAGCACCATTTACTGAAAGGATTCTCCTTTTCCCAGTGGTTGTTGGTGGAAACATTGTCAAAGATGAGTTGGTTGAGAAATTGAGGTTTTGATTCCAGAATCTCTTCTTGTTTCATTTGTCTATCTGCCTGTTCTTGTACTGATTCCAGGCCGTTTTGATTATTATAGCCTTATAAAAAATCAGAAAATGTAATGCCTCTAACTTTGTTTCTTTTGCTAAGGATTGTTTTGACTATTTGTGGTATTTTATGTTTCCATATGAATTTCTGTATTGTCATTTCCAGGTATGTTGGCAGTTTAATGTATATTTCATTCAATCTGCAGTTGCCTTTGGTAGAATGGACATATTAATAATATTGATTCTTCCAATCCATGAGCATGAAATATTTTGTCATTTGTTTGTGTCTTTGATTTCTTTGAGCAGTGTTTTGTAGTTTTCAATGTAAAGTTCTTTCACCTCTCTTGTTAGGAAGAGGCCAAGGTATTACTTTTCTTTTCTTTTCCTTGTGGCTATTGTGAAATGATTGTGCTTTTTATGTGGTTCTCTGCCCATTTGTTGCAGGGGTATAAGAATGCGACTGTCTTTTGCATGTTGATTTTGAGCCCTGAAACGTTGCCCAAGTCCTTTATCAGTGCAAGGTTTTTGACAAAATCTCTTGGGTTTTCAATGTATAGGATCATATCATCAGCAGAGAGGGATAACTTAACTCCCTTTTTTTCCTATATGAATACCCCTGTTTTCCTTCTCTTGTCTGATTGCTACAGCTAGGACTTTCAACACTATGTTGAACAGCAGAGATGAAGAATGGGAATCTTGTCTTATTCCAGTTTTCAGGGAAAATGCTTCCAATTTCTATCTGTTTAGCAACATGTTGACTGTGGGTTTACCATAGATGGTTCTTACTATTTTGAGGTATGCTCCTTCTATGTCTAGGTCCTCAAAGTTTTTTATTAAGAGGGATGCTGGAGTTCATCAAAAGTTGTTTCTGCATCTAATGATATAATCATGTGTTTCTTGTTTTACATCTGTTAATGTATTTAATTACTTTTATGGTCTTGTGAACGTTGAACCAGCTTTGTGTCCTGAGGATGAAGCCTACTTGGTCATGTTGGATGATTTTTGAGATGTGTTGTTTGATCTTATTTACTAGAATTTTGTTGAGCAGTTTTGCATCTGTGTTCATCAGGGATATTGGCCTGTAGGTCTCTTTCTTTGTTGAATCTTTACTCAGTTTGCACATCAGTATGATGTTAGCTTCATAAAATAATTTGGGGAGAGTTCTATCTTTCTTAATTGCCTGAAATACTTCCAATAGGATTGGTATCAGCTCCTCCTTGTATGTTTTGTTGACTTCTGCTGGAAAGCTGTCTGGTACAGGGCTTTTTTTTAAGGTAGTTTTCTTATGATGAAGTCAATTTTCTGGGTTATTATTGGTCTACTTAGGATCTCAATTTATTCTTGTTTCAACCTTAGGATATTGTGTGATGTCAGAAAGTTCTCCTTTCATGTAGGTTATCAAGTTTGTTTCCATACAGGTGTGCATAGCAATCACTGATAATCCTCCATATATTTTGGGTTAGTTGTGACTTAATCTTTTGCATTTCTGATTGTGCTTATTTGGGCTTTTTTTCTCTTTATCTTGGTCATTCTGGGTAGGGGTTCATCTATCTTTTTCATCCTTTCAAAGAATTAGTTTTTTGTTCCATTGATTTTTTTCTATGGTATTTTTTTGTCTTCTATGCCCTGTATTTGGGCTTTTACTTTGGTGATCTGGATTATTCTGCTGAAGTTAGGGTTTTGGTCATTTTGTCTTTTCAGCTCTCTTAGGTGATTTGTTGGACTATTAACATGTGATCTTTCTCTTTTCTTGATGTGTGTTTGTAGAGATATAAATTCCCCTCTTTGTATTGTTTTCATGGTATCCCAGAGGTTTTGGAAAGATGTGTCTTTATTTTTACTTGTTTCCAGGAGATTTTTAATTTCTGTTTTGATTTCTGCATTGACTTAGGAGTTGTTCAGCATCATGCTGTTTAGTGTCCATGTCTTTATGGGTTTTTGAGAATTTTGCTGGTGTTGATATTTATTTGTATTTCACTGTGGTCTGAGAAGGTGTGGTATTTTGATCTTATGAAATTTGTTTTTGCTTGATTTATGGCTAAGGATGTGGTCAATCTTGGAGTACATTCCATGTGGTGATGAGTAGAATGTATATTCTGTGGTTGTTGAGTTTGTTAAACAAACAGGTATTTTTTCTGTAAGTGAATCTATTTCATAATTAAGCTTAATGGAGATAATATTGCATAATATATTATTTTGTTAAGCAGTTATGTGGAAACTGAGAAGCAAGAATATATACCAAAATGTAAAAAAATTTCATAGGAAAATCCATAGAAGCACGCTATTGGTAAAATTTGTCTTGTATATACAATTATCTTTACACAGAATGAAAAACAAACATCTGAGACGCTAGGGGAATGTGGGCAACCTTCAGAGAATCAAGATTTGGAAGAAAAGACAGTTGTTCATGGAGCTGTCAGAAGAGAGAGCAGCCTAGAATTTAAGAAACTAAATGAGAGGTTTATAAGAAGAGTGAAAACGACTCTTCGGTAGCACATCTCTGAAAAAATATATATCTCTCTCTCTCTATATATATATAGAGAGAGAGATTTAAGTAATTAGGCTCATCATAAGGTAAAAAATTAAAGTCTCATAACTTCATATATTTAATAAAAGATGGCAAAAAATTGAAAGATCTTCATCATGGAACTTATGTATTTTCAGATAATATTCTTCTGGAAAACTCCAAGCCATTATTTCTTATTAAGATCATGGATAAAATCTAGGTATTTGAGTTACAAAAACATAATATAAACATTAATTGGCAAGGTTAAGAGAGTTATATTTTTGTTTTTTTATAGGGGGACTATATATATAGACACACAAATATAAATACGTTACTTTAAAGATGTTTGTCTCTAAACATAAAATGCCAAATAATAACAGAAAAATAAATCTCATAACTCTCATCTTTGAGATCATGTTAAACTTTCTTGAGCAAGTCTTACATAGATCTCTCTACTTGGAATTTATGACTCTTGAAATCTGATAGATAGCAAATTAAGTTTGAGTATACTTTTTCCCCTAAATAATCTCAATATTTTTACCATAAAATTATTCTCTGAAGAAAGATATCAACAGTGCTAAATTGAAAGCCATTTCATTTGTTTTAATTTATACAAAACTGAATTATATTTTTGGCTTCCACTTAGTGAAAGGTCATTAGAGTGTAATTGCAACATTAGTGACAGTCTGAAAATGTAGGCATGAAGCCATAAACTATAAATCCTTTTCACTGACCCTTTGGGGTTTGTTTTAATGCCTTCTTGTCTGTTCACTTTTCAATAATGTTGCATACAGTAGACAAAGATAAATCTGGCTTTATTGCATAAAAAGCTTTGGTGATGGGTCATATTCACAGTAATTTTTTTTTTCAGTTGGTTCCCAAGTTAGTAATTAATGTAAAAATGGTTAACAGAATTTCATGCTTAGCATTATGAAGGTGACATTCTTGATTTTTTTGTCTCTCCAAAGTCATTTCTGACCAGCAATGGTTATGGGAATAATTTGGAGGAAAAAAATTAGAGAACACTTTTAAAAATGCTTTGTGCTGAAATCCCTGAATATTATTTATTTTGCTAGCAGATGTTTCATAAGAAAATAAATAATCTTATAACAATGTAAGACTTATTAGCTCTATACAGTATAGGAGCATGTTTGATCTGGGGGAAAAGTCTCAGATACAGTACCTGATATGTTTATCCCTCTATTAAAATGAGTGGTCACTAGAGATTACTTACACATAGTATACTTTGCTTTAAGTCATGCAAAGTCACTGCCTGAGTCACAGTAGACGATGAGGGGATTGATCCTTAAAATAGAAGGCAGATAACTTTAGGTGACATGAAACTCTGTCAAAATATACATTCTATATTGATTTAGACTAATTATACAAATCTGATTTTCCTCTTCAGGGAGCTTGGACCAAAGATATGTAGAAACATATGCAAAGGACATAAGAAAAAATCATGAGAGCCCTAAGGTGATGGAAGCTGTGTGTACAAAATATCCTAAAATAGAGAAAAGCAACATCTCAAGAATACTCAAGTCATTCATGCAGGGTTGTTCCACAGCAGGCACCCAACAGTATGACCATATGGTTATTTAAATTTTGAAATAATTTCAAAATGACTGTTAAATAGTCCCTTCTGTGAGGCACCTATGCTTTCATCTGTCACCACTAGCTGTCCTGGCTACAGTCCTACTTCCAAAAACTAATGTGTTAAGGTCAGAAGTCTTCATTCTGGTTCACTAATGCTGGAATCTTACTGGTGGCCAAATATTTCAGGTTTTACTGCAGAATATGCCTGCCTCTGAGGGGATAGTAGGATCCTGCTGCTGTGATGTGAGAGACCAAAATAGATGTCCTTTTATCAACAAAGACAATCCTCAACATTAAGGAAACATAAAGTACCTTTGGGTCAAGGGTTCAAGGCTTTGTTAGCATGGCACCTTTCAAACTCCCTGACAATAGGAATTACTGGGCAAATTTCCTGACCCTTCCTGACTCTGATTTACAACCCAGATCACTACAACTCAGACTGGACAAAGGATAGTCTTACAAACACTCTTCCCTGTTAAGCAACTGCAAACCTTAAGTCAATTTCAGCCAGCTTTTAGAGTCTACACACAAGCTGTCTTTGTGTTCTGCAGCTCACCTTTTGAGGTAAACAGTCTAATTCCACCCCATTTTAATACTAAAACCCTGTTCCAAAGTGAACACAGGGTGTATGTTATCTATATGTCTACCCATTGTGTATGTGCTCAACTTCCCTCGTAAATGTATATGGCTTTTCTTCCAAACCTGGTAAATATGTGGGATTTTATTGTGTGATGCAGGTTCTGTTAGGTATAAAATGAAACTATCCTTGTCATATTCTAAGACAGAGCACCTTAAGCACACGCCAGAGACTGTCCCTTCCTGGTTTGCCAATTGGTATCATCAATACAGTTCTCCGTTCTATGATTTAGCAATCCTAGTGGTCTTTTAGACAATACAACCATGCTCCAAGCAACTGTACAGGCCTTGAAGAGCTTGATGATAAGGCTTTCCCATGGGCTGGTTCACTTCTCCAATACATTATCACAACACATTCCTATACTTGAGAAAATTATTCCTCTTTACTCTCAGATAAAGCATGACCATATTACAGGAAACTTAGAACAGGAAGTTGATGTTATCATCAAGAAATCCTAAAGTGTGAAAGTTTCAAGAAATATGGCATAATTGCTCTATTATTTTGAACTCTACTCAAGGTAGGGCATATAAAAGTTCCATAAGCCTTTCCAAAGTCCTGAGATCTGGATGTAGTACCATCCCTACTACTTCTAGTTTCATTAGAAGTTGGATTCATAATAACATTACAGTGTACAATCTTCTTAAATGGATAAATAATTATGGAAAAGGGAAATATGGCAGCCTTTTCTCTGCTTACATTGGTCATAATACACATAGTGAGAATTGGCCCATATAAACATAAATGTACGTATTCTACATTTACATCTGTATCTCTGTTGACTTGAATATTTACACAGCTATAAGTAACATACAAATATACTTATGTATTTATGGAATATGCAATACTAAAGTGACTGCTAGATTACTAAAATCTAAATTCTCTCCTCCTTTGCGGAAACAGCTAGACAACAATTTCTAGTTCCCACTGAGGTCAGGAGCTCCCATGTGACCAACTGAATGCTTGCCTGTCATTGAAATATGTGCACAAGAGTCATGGGACAATTTCATGAATGGCATATAAAAACTTCCTCCAAGTCCTGTTGCCTTACTGGATGGCTAAATTGAAGACAACCTCCAGGATAAACATTGAAGCCATGAGTTAAAAATAGAGGCTGGGTACAGTAGCTCAAACCTGTAATCCCAGCATTTTGGGAAGCAAAGGCAAGAGGACTGCCTGAGCTCAGGGGTTCGAGACCAGCCTGAGCAACGTGAGACCGCCTTTCCACAATAAAAAGAAAAAGAAAAATTAGCAGGGCATGGTGGCACATATCTGTGGTTCCAGTTAGTTGGAAGGCTGAGGTGGAAGGATCACCTGAGCCCAGAAGATCGAGGCTGGGTGGCCTTGAGCGTGCTACTAACTCCAGAGCCGGGGAGACAGAGTGAAAATTTGACTCAAAAAAATGAATAAATAAAATAATAAATGGCACAGGGCTGCCTAGTTAGCTTGTTTACCTCGGAGTACTCTTATATGAAAAAAATATCCTACTGTATATTAGATATTAGATAGTTTTGTATCTTTTTGCTATTGTAGTTAGTATATCTTAACTTGTCATACAATTAGTAAGCTTAAAATAGTAAACCTAAAAAGAGAAGCTTGTTAACAAAAACAGCTAAAAAAAAAAAAATATTTCAAAACTACAGGCTGGTACCATATTTAGAACTCATTATTTATAAGCTGGGGAAAATTCTGTATTTTATTAATTTTGTGTAAAAAGATAGTAACATTTAAACTTGTTAAGGTTACTAAACTTCTGGACAAGAATTATCACAGCTGTAGTAAACTCTCTGAGAGCAGATATTTCAAATCCTTTGGTTCAACTGAAAGTTCTTGACACATAGAACTCATAAATACTTTTTAAAACGATCAAGCAATACTCACAGCTTACTAAATTAATCTGTTACTTTTCTGAAGTGTTTCTTCTTAAAATTTGGCACTTGACTATATTCTGTAATGTGTCAATATAGTAAAAACCCAAATTAGGTAATTTGAAGAGAGTATTTAAAAATAACCTTTTATGTAAGCTGTGGGCAAGGGCACCACAGTGGGAGAAATTCACAGTGAACAGTGCAGTACCCTATAACTAGTAACAGTAACAGGCTACTAAACCTATATGAAAAGATGCAAGAAGAGAGACATCACCAGAGGCAAGTAAGAGGCTGTATAGAGGAAGCCATATAGAAACTGTGATGTTCAGTTTAGGAACTTAACCATCCTATAGACATCCTAAAGAAATGAACAAAAGGAAGAAACTCCTCAATCACACTATTTTCCCTTCCTCCAATTCCTGCTTGTGCTGACCATTGACTGAACCCAACAGACTAGAAGATAGAGAGCAAAACAGCCCATTAGTGCAGTTTGTGTCCATTAGACTTCTGGGACAAAGATCACAGTATAGAATATTAGGGAATGAATACAGAGAAGCAAGCAGGCTACCTAATTTTCTCATTAGTAAATGGCTCCACTTACATTTGTGGTTACTAAGCTGTGAAAAAAAATCAGTCAATCATAGTTGATTAGGGTTTAACATGAACATAACATTCTCTATTTGAATTGTTAGTTTTATTTATATATGTGACTATGTTATAGTTTGCATGTGGTTTGTTTGTTTCCTCAAATCTCACACTGAAATTTTGGCCCCGGTGTTGGAGCTGGGGCCTAATGGCATGAATTTTGGTCATAGGGGCAGGGTCATAGGGGTGGATCTCTCGTGAATGGCTAGGTTCTGTCTTCTCAGTAATGAGTGAGTTCTTGCTCTATTAGTTTACACGAGAGCTGTTAGAAAGAACTTGGCACCTTCTCCCCTTCTCTCTTTCGCTTCCTTTCTCACCATGTAGCCTCTGCACGTGCTGACTTCACTTCAACTTCTGCCATGAGTAGAAGTAGCCTGAAGCCTTCACCAGAAGCAGATGCTAGCATTATGCTTCCCATACAGTCTGCAGAGCCATGAACCAAATAAATTGCTTTCTTTTATAAATTACCAGGCTCAGGTATTTCTTTTCTTCTTTTTACCTTTTAAATATGTTTTATTTTTTAAAATAAACTTTAAATGATACAGAAAACTTTTAATTCAAAAAGTTTTTAAAAATTATTATTTTTTTATTATAAAGATGTGGGGTACAATTCAGAGTTAGGTACACAAACATTGATTATGCAGGTAACTTTGTTGATGAGGTGTGCCCCTCTCTCCCCTAGCAGTTTCCCTCAACTGCCCATCCTATTGCCTCCCCTGACAAGGTCTGCTTATGAGTGAGAAAATGTGGTACATATACATAATGGAATATCTATAGCAACACCAAAAGAATAAGGCAGACTAGATCAAGGTATATTTAAACAATAAGGATGAAATTCATAAACATTGTATGGATAAAATTAAAAATCAAGTAGTGTTAGAGCTAGAAATACTGTAAAGACCCCCTTACTCATCATTTTCCAGAAAAAAAAAAACTTTAAAATATGGTGGACAACTATAAGCGAGAAACAACATGACGTGTGGATTTAGATTGATTAATCCATCCTGTCTCCAAATGCAATTCAAGAATCTTTAAAACTTGAGATGTAAGATGCAGAATTAAAATAATCTAATTTTAAGATAGTTTATATTAATTTTGGATTTTTATTAAAAATCACAAATTCGAGGTGACCACAGTTTTTAACATTTCCTCTCCCAGGGTTTACACTGATGAAAACCTGACCTGAGGAGAGATTGGACTTAAAAATAATCTTCATACCCAAAATCATGCCCTTAAATTTTCTGAGACCCACAGGGGTGAATAGGGGAAAATTTCTCAAAGAAGAAGGACTGCATTTGAACACTGAAAAAAGGAACTTGAGAGAAACACACTCCATCTCAGACATGCAGATTTGAAAATGTGAATAAGAAAGTTTAAACTCCCCTGCCCATGCTCAGTACTTACTTTTCAAGCATCTCTTCTCTTTTGTTCCCCCCTTGATTTTATTTTAAAGATGTGAGGTACAAATTAGGATTATGTACATAAGTGGTCCATGGGCAAGTGAAGTTTGGGTCTCCCACTGGTCCTCATTTTCCCTGGTTTAGGATCAGGTACCCTAAGTGATGTCATTTGGTCCACTGCCCTGGCAGTGTCCTACTACTGCCAATCCCTCTCTTGTAGTATTGTGATAAATGTTCAGGATCCACTTAGGAGTGAGAGCATGTGGTTTTCAGTTCTTTTTTCTCTTCTTTTTAATTTGACTTCTGTGGTATATCAAGCAGTTGACTACATCCTCCTGGAAAAACTTCTTTATGTGACATTGCATTTTTTCTTTCTCCTTTGACTTTTCAATGTATATATCTCTGCACTTTTTAATGTCTCCACCTCACTAGGATATTTATTAATTTGTATTACTCAAGACTGGTCCTGGATCTTTTATTTTTTTAACCCAGACTACATTCCAACCATAAGTCATTTTGTTCCATCATGATGAACTCAGATATCACAATTTTATCTCCATGTCTGCATTCCCAAATATGTGTTTGATATTTCCACCTTCAATATACATGTGAATACGTTAAAGTTATACTCATGAAGTCCCCATAACTGAAACGCTATTTGCAGATTTATCATCTCAATATGTCATAACTTACTCATTCAGTTCGCCACACATGCAAATCATTTTAAGTAATAATTAGCACCTCATTTTTCCCACTCCAGCAGTTGATGAGCTATAATATTTTACTGAAAATACTGAAAGCTAAAAATAGACATATTTTATTGAACTTTGAATCTTGAGCCACTTATTCAAAAGAAAGAGGGAAAAAGTTATAGATGCAATTTAACTTATTTCAGAAATGAATCTCATAAGCAGTGTTCCCAATGAAGAGAGAGAGAAAGTCATGAAACTAGAAGTGGAAAGTGTTTTCTTTTGGTTTTGCTTTTTCAGTCAGAAAGAAGAAAAAGAGGTAAAAATTCTATGTAGGTTTAAATTTAAGATGCAATTGAAGCCAAAAGATTGAAACAATGAGAGAGGGGAAAATAGCAGGAAGAGAATGGAAAGATATAGAAAAAAATTGTCACATTGTAAAGTACTTATTTTGAAAGAAACAGAGAATGATTACATTTTTGATGACTATTCTTGTTTCTGTTTCTAATTTTTAAATTCTAGAAAAATAAAGAAGCTAGCAGAGTTCTCGTATGCCCCATAGACAGTGTTTTCTATAATAACACCTTATGCTAATATACAACTTTTGGTACAATTAATAAACCTACTTGTATGCATCATTAGTATCTAAAGGATATACACTTTATTTATTCTTGTTTAATTTTTACTTATTGCCATTCTGTTCCAGAGTTCCATGTAGGGTAGTACTACATTGCATGCAGTATTCAGGTCTCCTTGGGCTTATCTTGACTATAATTTTCTCTGACATTGTTTGTTTTTGTTGTCCTTAAGGGTATTGAGTACTCCTAGAATATTTCATAAAATATTACTTAACTGGGATTTTGTCTGGTGTTTTTCTTGTGATCAGACTGAGTTCATGGAAGTTTAGGAAAATGATCAGAGGTGTCAAGTGAATTTCTTTACCCATTCATCCCTCAGTGGACAACTGGATCATTTCCATATCTTAGCTGCCTTGGCTACCATGAATAATGCTGCCATGAACATGAAAATGTAGATATCTTTACTTGGTGGTAATTTTATTATCTTTAGGTATATACCCAGAAAAGTCATTGCTGGATCATTTAATAATTCTATTTTTATTGATTTAGGAGACTCCATACCGTTTTCCATCATGGTGGCATCAATCTACATGTGTACCAATCATTTTATCTAATTTATCAGTCAAATTTGTGGACATAGAGTTGTTTTCTTTCTTTCTTTCTTTTTCTTTCTTTCTTTCTTTCTTTCTTTCTTTCTTTCTTTCTTTCTTTCTTTCTTTCTTTCTTTCTTTCTTTCTTTCTTTTTCTATTTTGAGTTGGCATCTCACTCTGTTGCCTAGGCTGGAGTGTAGTGGCATGATCACAGCTCACCATTGACACAGCATCCTAAATTTAGATGATCCTTCTGCCTCAATCTCCGGAGGAGCTAGGACTACAAGTGTGTACTGCCACATCTGGCTACATTGTTTTTGAAGTTTTGTGGAGAAAAGCTCTCCTTATGTCATCTAGGCTGGTCTTGAACTGCTGAACTCAAGCAATCTTCCTGCCTTAGCCTCCCAAAGTGCTGAGATGACAGATATAAGCCACGGCACCTGGCCCTGTTCTCATTATTTCTTAATTATACATTCAATGTCCTTTGGATAGGTATTGATTATTCCTCTTTCATTGCTAAGTATGCAAAATGAATAAGAATATTAGATAAATTAGGTCATGTTTCAAATATTAGATAAATTAGGTCATGTTTCAATTTTGAATCCTCAAAGGTAGGGGAAAGGCTATAACCAATTTCTGTTTTTTAAAAGATTCATCAAATTTTAGAAGCCAAAATAGAGAATCTGGAGAATTATCATGCAATTGCTATTGTCCTAGATTTTGTCACATCTGCATAAACTAGAATCCTCTAACAACAGTACTGTACAAGTCCCCAAAATTGTCTGTCATTATATTTTGTAGTAAGCAATTTTATCTGCGAATGGGCTGACTTCTGGATTGCATCACTGTAGTCTACCACTAACAACATATATCCTAAATACTTTGCCTCAGATGAGCAGTAATTAAATTTGTCTCATGAAACCTTATGACCTTTAGAAGCAAAAAATTGCAATAAAGTCAAAATATTAGTTTTGTATCGCTCTTTAGTTTCTGAGGCTACCAGCAAATCTGAGGTTACATTTTAAATAATGATGAATCTCTCTAATAAAACATTTTTAAAGTTTGTCTTTAAATAATTAGAAAAAAATAATTGCATAGTTTTAAAAACCATTGCCACAAATACTTAACTTCTTAGTAAGCAAAATCCAATAAGAATTTGATCTTATCTGCAAGAGGAACAAAAAGAGAGAGCAAGAAAAGAAGGAAGGAAGGAAAGAAGGAAAGAGAGAAAGAGTTTAGAACATAGATTAATTTCAAAGAAAGACCTTGAAAACAATAGTACCAAAGTCAGAATAATCGCAGAGTTACAGGAAATAGTGGCTAAGATCTTATACATATCTATAGAGTGGTTGACCATTTCAACCGAATTTGCCTTTCTTCTTGACTGGGATTAGGGGAGTATTATAGGGTGAGTGTTCTTTTTAAATTAACCTTTATTTTTTCTAATTCTTTCATATCTAGTTTTACATTTTATACCTCAGCTATCAATAAAGGCTATTTTTCTACACTTGATCATGTCTTATCCTTTTGATCAACTATTTTTATTATTCTAATATCAGATTAAGCCTTAGTCAAGGCCCGAAGTGATGCCTGGGAGACTTTTCAGCCAGAGGTAAGATTGTCATTTTGTCACAACCTTTTTCTTTCAGAAGGTACCTAGTGAGCAAATCACAAGTACCTTTCCCCAAACTGCTCCACAAACCTTTTCATCTATAGTATAGAATATAATAGATTTTAAGTTGCACAGCAGGTCTCTCCCCAAGAGGCATGCAAGAGATTCAAGGGAAAGTAAGAACACACATTCTTCAGTAAGAGAAACTCTTTAAGAATTGTGGAGTGAAGAAACAAGTAAAAGACTGGTCTAAAGCACCAACAACCTCTATTGATCTGTCACCAGATAAAAAATTAAAAATGAAGTAAGACATTTTTAAGAAAATTAAAGAATAGGTTCCACCAGTATCTGCTGGAACAGGCAAATATAAATTAACCTGATGAAAGTTTCTTGACACATATGGTCCATTGTTTTCCATGTCTAATATTCCCTCAATCAATCATTGCTGAGCCATTGTCAAGTATTGACTGAGTGTGTTCTGTCCTTCTAATCTCCCTAGATTCTCTTGTCCTGGAAATTCCTTCATTGTTCAGAGTTTCTTTCTACAATCCTTCTTCCCATATCCTAGCCACTTGCAAGAATAGCATACAGTCTCTTTGCTATCTCCAGAGGCTGGCCAGTGAAGGGAGCATTCCCTTTAATAAACTGCCAGGGGAAGGGGGTGAGGTTGGCAGTTGAGGGAAACGGCCAGGGGAGGGAGGGGCACACCCCGTCAACAAGGGTAACTGCATAATGAACATTTGTATACCTAACCCTGAATTGTACGCCACATCTTTAAAATAAAGAAAAAAAAATTTTTTTTAAAGAGTTGTTAACTGAACAACCAGCATAGCAGTCTTTAATCTCTCTTCCTCTTTCTTTTTCTGTTGTCCCAAAACTGAGTAAATGCTACAAAGATTTTAGTAATAGTTTGTTTTTTCCATCTTACTATCTTTTCCTTAACTTGACCTTTGATAGTTGTCAATATAGTCAAAAGAAGGTGATGGAAGTAAGAGGACAATTTTGATAGCCTTTTGGATCTATGCCAATAATTTTTGGAGACAGCCTCAACAAACCACTAATATAATTAGTGGAAGACTCACTTGTCTTGTGGGTAAAATCCTGCAACATTTCCTATCTCAATTTTACCATAAGACTAGAAGTACTGCTGTTAGCAACTCTTCCCAATGGGTCTCTTCCATCATTCATAGTTGTAGAGGGGGACAATTGGCTTTCTTGGCATGGCACCCCTTGATGGAATGTTCTTCTGGACTCCATCAGAGGAACACAGCTTGCCAATTGCAGAATTTGATGCGGTAGCCAGTGCACATCCCCATGCACAGGTCTGTCGGCTAAAAATACACTGCAGAGTTCCTCTGCAAATGTGGGGGTCACAGGGAAAAGCGTCTTTTAAATAAGTAATAATAGCTGGTAAGAAAGACATCTGAATTACCCAAGAGTTCTGGGTAGCTTCTTAATGGCAACAGCTTTCCTGGAAATCCAAATTAGAAGGGCTGACTTTCCTCTCATTGAGGCACCAAAAAAGAGAAAATTATACGGCACTTTGTTTTCTCTCTCCCTGTTGACCTTCAACAGCTGTACACCTTGTTTGTTTGCCTCTTTACCAATGACTAATGCTGCTACTCTCTATCCCAGGGGTCCTCAAACTATGGCCTGCGGGCCACATGGGGCCCTCCGAGGACATTTATCCGGCCCACCGGGTGTCTTTGCCGCCTTAACTTGTTATGACTAGCCGTGACAAATGTGGAACCGGACATTGACCATCTCATTAGCCAACAGCAGGCCCATAGTTCCCATTGAAATACTGGTAGTTTATTGATTTAACTTTACTTGTTCTTCATTTTTAAATATTGTATTTGTTCCCGTTTTGTTTTTTCACTTCAAAATAAGATATGTGCAGTGTGCATAGGAATTTGTTCATAGTTTTTTTTTTAAACTATAGTCTGCCCCTCCAACGGTCTGAGGGACAGTGAACTGGCCCCCTGTTTTAAAAGTTTGAGGACCCCTGTTCTATCGTGTTGCCTTCAAATTCACATAGTCATTTGTCAGAGTTCTGAAGCATTCCTTGATCATGACTTTCTATTATTTCTGCTTTTCTAGTTACCTGGTATGTGAATAATAAGGGACTCACAAAGGTGAGTCTGACCTAAGACGTGACGTGGACCACATGGCACACAATCCTGCATCCTCAAACAGATCGGGCAAAATAGTCAAGAGTCAGTTTGAGAAAAGGGGCTTAAAGTTACACAGGGACAGCAGAGAGAGCCGGGAAAGCCAAGAAGGAAGGCGGAGCTTTCTGTGAAAAGGAGAGTGCCTTTAATTCTTGCATTTCCTCTTGTATTGTTTCAAATTTTTCCTTCTGGCTATACGTACCATTTCCAACATTTCTCTTAGAATGATATTTATCTCATAGAAACTATAACTCATTTACTTGAGGTGAAGCTCACACCTCAGTAAATATGTTAATTTATCCAAATCAAAGAATTGTCCTCAGGCTACTGCAAGACTGGGCTCTCTTGTGAATATAGCCTTTCCAAATGTGACAGCAGACCGTAAGCATTTGAGAGACCTGCAGACCATACTCTTGTCTTCACATATTTTCTAGCCATAGGGACATCCTGATGGAATTTTAGAGCCCATGTTGTCCATGCTTATTCTATAGAAAAGTCTTGAATTTGGAGAGATTAATTTTGTAAGCTGTGCAAGTTTGGCCACTTTCACTTATACACCGAAATAAATAAACACAAGGTATAAAGAAAGGAAGGTGATTTTATTCCAAAAGTTGACCAATGGAGAAATGGCCAGACTCATGCCTCTAATAAATCATTTAATATTTTTAGTCTGAGTGCAAGGGTTTAAAAAGAGAAACAAAAGTTTGGGAAAACATGCAGCTGTGGCACAGAGTGTGTCTTGATGGCTCATCTTGGATGGTGGACCACACAGACATCTGATTGGTGTTATCTTAGCTGCACTCAGGTTGTGGATCGACCTCATCATTTCCCTCAAGCAGGAGAGTTCCACAGTCAGGTTGTTTTAAGCTTAGCCCCTGGGACTTCTGAGCAAGAATAAAGTCAGATAAGCATGCGTGGTGCAAAGAAATTTCTAAAACATGTTCCAAGGCTTGCTAAGAAAGAGAAAGAAAAAAAAAACCTTGAAAATACTTATTAATGCTGTTACTCGGTTATAGTGTCTCCGACTAGTATTCTAAAAAGGTGTAAAGCAAGAAGAGAGACTTTTTCTTATATATAATTCGGACTCTTGTAACCAAGAATCCTGCTTTGAAATACTTTTTTTGATCACCTATCCTTTTTTACTTTTTCTTTCTCCTTCCTTGTACCTTCCTTCCCTACTTTCCATGATGAATGCTAATCTGATCGAATACTTGATTAAGAATTTCCCCAGAAGCGAATCCTGGAATCCAGACCAGGAATGGAGTCCAGATTACTGGACCCTTCTGCATGGGGAGGAGTCATGAGAGGGTTCATCTATAACCAGACTGCAACTGATAACACTAACCAGACCTAGGCAGACCAGCACTCTATGCCACACTTGCACATCAGCCATACCAATTTCCTTTCAAGAATCCTTGTAACCAACCTGAAAATTTAAGATGTTTTTTTTTGTGATGTGGGTCTGCTATCTCCTCAGGTGGCCAGCTCTTCAATAAAACCGATTTTCCTTTCCACCAATTCTCATCTTTTAAATATGGCTTTTGGATGATGAGTAGTGAGATCTGTGTCCACTCACAGCCTCTTACCTGACTGTGTGTGGGATAAGAGATGACAAACTTTAGTTGTCCACTTATTTCAGCAAGTGCCAAATTTATCTTGTCCTTACCAGAATGGTTGGGGAAATATAATTGAAAATCATTTTTTCCTAATCAAGAAAACCTCTTTACAAAGGTAGTAGAGATAGAAAACTGTCTTATTATTAAGTATGAAACTAAAATGTGATGTATGTCGGTCATCCACTAAGAGTTTACAAAAATAGAAAGAAATTGCACATTTTATATAGACAATCCAACCGGATACACACTTGTTTTCAAGATAAGTCACTAGTCTTCACGTGAAAGAACTTGACAGCACTATTTGTCACACAAAGTTCATCTCAAATGTACCTGATAATTGGGCAACTATCTGTGTTAGTCAATTGACTTTATATAAAACAGACATAACCTTCTCATATGTTAAGGTGATTTTCAACTTGGATCCAGCGTGAGGCTCTTACCTTTCTACAGAAAGTGCGACATGGGGTTTTCTTTGATGTTTGTTTCAAATAGATAGCTCTCAAGTCCTTGAGAAAGACATTTCTAAATTGTAAACTGGGTAAAAATCTCTTTCAAAAATGTACATGCTTCCCAAAGAAATAGATAAATTATTTTTGCTTGAGAAATAAATTTATAATTACAAGTTTACAAAAGAAATGCTCTAAGAAATGAAGGTGGGGATGTCTTTTCTCTTATTTTAATAGGTAGACGTACACCTCTTATTTTAAATTTTTATTGGTTCTTGTGGTTTTAGTAGTGAAGAAGGTGATACTTGGTTGAATTTGGAATTTATTTTTGAAACCAAAATAACTTAATTTGCAGAATGATTTTGATGTTGCAGTGATAGTTAAGGCATAATTCAAGATCACTGATCTGAGCAATTGGTGAATTATAGAACTTTTTTACTCAACTGTAAGCCTTTGGGGGGGAAACTAGATTTCTCATTTGGACACAATAGATTTGAAGTATGTTAGATGTTGACAAGCAGGAGTCTTCTGGAAGAGTAATTATAATGCAACTAGTATTTAAAAGTGGAGTACTGAAGAAGATCTTCCACAAAGTGTATGCAATTACAGAACAGAGAGAGTTAGAGGATTAGGCCCCACAGAACTCAGTATTTAGAGGATTAAGTTTAGAGAATGGGAAAAGGGAAATTAACCAGGAAGAAAACCAAGCAACTGCAGAGTTTCTGGATTCTAGTAAAAAGAGTGGTTCAGGAAGAAAGTAATTGATAAAGTTTTTGTCTTTCTCCCTATCCTGATCAGTTGGTACTTGTCCCTCAATCCTTGATCTTCACCTATTCTTTATGCTTTGTCAATGTATGTCCTTTGTAAACCTTAATTTCTCTCTGTAGCACTGTCTAGACACCATTCCTTTTTCATCTATCACATCTTTCAGGGCTCATTTAAACATCACTTCTTCAGAAAGACCTCCCTCACTCTAAATAATTTAGGTCTTCCTGCTATATAGACGTATTATATCTGGTAGCCCTCCTTCAATAGCACTTAATCCAATTTTAACTAGAAAATGTATACAGGACTTTAAAAAATCTCTTTCCTCCAATAGACTATGGAATTTACTTATTCAGCAACCATATTTTGTGTTCACCTCCACTTGGCACAATGTGATATTCATGTGAAATGAATCAATAAAAGAATGAAAAAAAATTAAACTGTTTTGGTTGCTGCGGGACTGCTTAAAAAAACCATAGGGAGAGATCTTTTCAATTGGCTCTGTGCAAACTAAGTGGACATTCTTTAAAAGCCAGTAGAGGTTGAGAAGATAATGAAGTCACTCCATTTAATTAAAAAGGAAATGTATTTTTTTTTTTGCTAAAGAGCCATTATGCAAATGTGCCACACCAACATGCTAGTCAAATACCATGTGACAATTAAATTGACTTTTGCATCTTATCGATTAAAGTTAACACTGTCTTCACACATCACTGAGTTCTCATATCATAAACAGTAATTAAGATATTAATCATATTTTCAGGTTGTATACTTTGTTTTAATGGAGAAGCATTCTTTCTTGTTCCTTTTCTTTTTAAAAAAATTTATCTCACCTTCTTGCATTTCTAGTGAGAATTACAATCATTATGGTGGACACATTAAACACACCTGTGTAATCATTTTCTTAAGGCCTATTAACTAGGAATGCTCCCAGTTTTTATTTAAGTCACTTACTTGCATAGTGATAACTTGTAGTGTAAGCCATAATAGCTCTTCTGGAACTAAATAATTTTTTAAAATAAAATAATCTCATTAGACACGGTAATGTGACTGCTTCTATAATTAAAATTATTTCTTATTTGCCAAGGGAATGACAGACTACAGTAACAAAACAAGAAAAGAAAATGTGAACCTCGATAGCTTCACTTCAAATAATGTTACATTTGAATGCAAGATGCTTATAAGTGTTATCCCATTGCTGATTCTCAAAGCAACAGCCAATTTCATTAAACAATGAGTTGGCGGTATTGCTATGTATAACACAGAGAGAAACTTGTTATTGTTGCAAAGTAAATCATGCAACATTGCATAGGAATGTGGTTTTTAGCTGGTAAAAATGAAAATTCTCCAACAACAACCATGGGTAGCTAATAAAGTTCTAGAGTTAAATATAAGCAAATTATACAATATGAATAAAACTTCTTTTATTTATTTATGTATTTATTTATTTAAGTTGAGGTCTCACATCTTATCTAGACTGGAGCAATGACCCCATCATGGCTCACCTCAGTCTCGACCTCCTTGACTTATGATTCTTCTGCTTCAGCCTTCTGAGTCGCTGGGACTCCAGGCATACATCACACCTGGCTAATTTTTAAATTTTTTGCAGAGATGATGTCTATGCTGCCAAGGCTGGTATCAAACTTCTGGACTCGAGTAATCCTCAAGCTTTTGCCTCCAAAAGTGCTGGGATTACAGGTGTGAGCCACCTTGTCCAGCACTACTACATCTTAAACAATTTCACTACATGAATAATGAAAGAAATTCTAAAGCAAGATAGTATGATAAGCATGTTAAGTAATTTTGTGTGGTTGCCGTTACTGTTCACTTTGATTTCATTTGTGTCTGGATAAAGTAATATCTAACCCTATTAGTTACTGTCTAATTTGAAAACAAAATATTTGTTTTGACTATTTACCAAGTTTTCATACAAAACATTAATCACTTTTAGCTCTACTGACCAATACTCTGAATATTGAATTGAATTATCTCCAGAAGTCTCTAAATGCATTTTTATAATCTTAAGGATTGCAAAATTAATGGTTTTATGGAAGCCATAGGAAAGAAAAAGATCTGATGCTATTCTCAAACTGAGTATGGACTCAACATATATTTGGTCGGGACATTCTTGCTTCCTACACAGATACCTAAGGAGCAACTCTGAAGCAATAAATTAAAAATTGGGGCGGGGTTCAGTGGCTCAGCCTGTAATCCCAGCACTTTGGGAAGCCGAGGCGAGTGAATTGCCTGGGTTCGAGACCAGCCCGGGGAACTTGGTGAGACTTCGTCTCTACAATAAATAAAAAATTAACTGGGCGTGGTAGCATGTGCCTGTGGTTCCAGCTACTTGGAAGGCTGAGGCAGAAGGATTGCCGGAGTCCAACAGGTCGTCGTTGGGGTGGCCACGAGCCTGCCACTGCACTCCAACCTGGGCGATGGAGTGAGACTCCAACTCAAAAAAAGAAAAAAAGTTGTAAGAAAATGGGAACACAAAATAAAATTATTTTCTAAAGATTTTCTATTAAATTAAAAGTTGAAAATCTTTCAATAATAGAGGTTATTACTGTGTTCTATTGCTTGATGGTCTTCTCACCAAATTAATGTTTTCTTATATTTGTGGTTAACATTAATTTCTTGTATTTCTCCCACTGTTTTCTGAGTCTATAGTCTAATATAAAAGTTTATTAGGTATCAGTGAGAAAGCTGCAGGCAATTTTGATCACTATAAAGTAAAAAAGGCCAAAATTAAGTATCTTTAGTTATACACTTTCCTGAGTCCTTTCAGATTACACTGCTCTGAAAACCATGTTATGTCTTTCCTAAGGCAGAAAAAAAAAAAATGAATCAGTCTGATTTTTGTTTTCTTTTAGTTAACGGATGCTATAAAATTAATGTGATTAGAGCAGGCCTATCAGCAGAATGGCATGAGTGATTTGCTTTAACAACAAGTGTTTGATCTTAACAAGTTAACTCAAATCATTTCCAATTTATCCACCATTGAATTAATTGGGAACAAAAAATTCTTGCCTTACCCAAGGAAGTCTGTACTGTAAGAATCAAATAGTAATAAGTGTGGAATTTTGAACACACTGGACAAATGCAGAGCCTAATAATGCTACTAGTCTGAGAAAGTGCTTCTGCTCATCCAGTTACCTACAAATTCTAAATCATTTTCTTTGGTCATACAGAATGAGCCAATTCTTAGTCTATCTCTGTCAGTCAAGGTATTTTCTAGTCTTCTTTAAGAAAAATTTCATTGTTTTTATAGTTTCACTTTATTTCATAAATTTCTCTCTTATCAAGATATTATGACCTTTTATCTCAAAGAGAAAACAGAGATTAATAGCATGTAACTTCTTGGATCTAGAGCAAAAATAGAGAAATTAGTCATGGTCAGTAAATCCCTGTTGTCATGTTTGCTCATCTAAAAATTATTTACTACTAACACAACAACAACAAAAAATCTCTTATTGACCATAACTAGTTTTTTAATAAATCTCTTATTGACCATAACTAGTTTTTTAATATTTGCTCTAGACTGCATAATTATATTAATATAATTATATATAATATAATAATCCCCTATTCAGGCATCTTGCTCTAAACTTTAACCTAAATTCCTTCTATAGTTTTAAACTTTCTTTGCTAATCATGTTTTAATTAGCTTGCAGATTTCTCAACTTAAATAAATATTAATCATTTATCTGATAGACTGATATATTCTTTTCAATTTCAGGTTCTGATCACTCTAGGCTTCACAGACCAGCTTCTTCAAAAAGTCATCTACATTTATGTTTTTACCTCCTACTTACTCTTTTGTTAATTCAGTCTGTATGTGTATGTAATACTAAAATGCAGAAAAATTTATAATGCATAAAAGTATAACTTGACCAATAGCTATAATGTGAACATTCTTGTAATCATCACTCAGTTAAAAATAAAAAAAATGACAAAACTCCAGAATTCCTCCTTCAATGTCTGACTCTTCTGTTAATAATCTCTCTCCACATCGGACCTAGCCATTAAACTCTGTAACTACACTGTTACAGAGGTAGCCACTAACCTCATGTGTGTATTCAAATTTAAACAAATAAGTTAAATTAAATTGAAAACTTACTTTTCACTCACACAAGTCACATTTCTTTCTAGTGCTCATGTGTGTCTAGTAGCTACCATGTTGGATAGTGTAGTGGACAGTCCCATTGTCAGATAAAGTTGTATTTGATCGTGCTGCTCTAGAAATTAAACATCTCTAGAACGCAGAAAATCTAAAAACAAAATTCGATTTTTTCAGACCTAATGAAAGAAATGAAAGAAAAAATGACTAGATATGACTAAAAAATAAGGAATTTGATCACTATATATTTTTTAAAATTTTTCATGTTTGAAGTTAATTATGGCTTCTATTATGCAGTCACTAAGAGACACTTCCAATGACATTAGGCTATCTATATTCGTATTTCTTTCTCTGCATTATCTATCTATGTATCTCTCTCTCTCTCTCACACACACACATCTATTTATCATCTATCTAATCATTTATCATGTCTGTCTATCATCATGTCTTTCTTACATTACTATAATCCTTTTTAGCCAGTAACCCAGTTTGCATATGTGTGCTGCTATAATATGGTCAGTCTTCCACATCTGTGGCTTCTGAATCTGCAGATTCAACCAACCGTGAAACAAAAAATATAGTTAGCACTCTGATGGTTGAGCCTTTGCTCGTCTTCAACCCTGTCATTTGTACATGGTTGAAAATGTACAGACTTTTCTTCTTTCCATTATTCTCTAAACAATACAGCATAACAAACATTTCTATAGCATTTACATTTTACATAATAAAAGTAATCTACAGATTATTTAAAGTACAAAGGAGGATATGTGAATGTTATATGCAAATACTATGCCATTTTCTATCAGGGACTTGGGCATCTGAAGATTTTGGTATCCACAGGGGCCCTGGAACCAATTATCTCTGAACAGCGAAGTAAAAATGTATACTGTAAAGCAGCAAAGTGACATTCCTTTTCCCACAACTAACAGCATCTCTTTTCATTCAACATAAGAATCAAACACCTTCTAGTAACATACGTGCTATTTCCCTTACTTCTAATTTCATTTTCTCTTCTTTTGTGACCATCCCAGTCTACTACTCCTCAAACATATTAAGCCCATTTCCACCTCACCATAATTAGCACTAACTGTTCTTCCTGTTAATAGCACTCCATCTCAGGATATTAGTATATCTCAATGCCTCATCTCTTTGAAGTATTCTTTTCACATGCCACTTTTTAAGTCAGATGTATATAGAAATGAGACTACCATATGTATTTATTGGAATTTGTGTTTACACACCTCAGAATATAATTTCCATGAAGGCAGAAATTGTAT
This sequence comes from Carlito syrichta, assembly GCF_000164805.1. NCBI lineage: Eukaryota > Metazoa > Chordata > Mammalia > Primates > Tarsiidae > Carlito > Carlito syrichta. The sequence continues at coordinate 425,184 of NW_007246909.1, forward strand.
GCTTTCTTCAGTTTTGTCTCATTCTGACCTTTGAACCACAGATAATGTTTGAACCACAGATGAAATTCAATAAATATTTGTTGTATGATTTTTTTTGAGGATAAATATCACCATAATCCTAAATTTGTTCCTGAACTATGCAGCATCAGAAAAAATACATTTGCCCATTCAATAAGAGTAGATTATTCAGGATAAAATCAAAATATATAATCTGACAGGAGAAAGTTACATAAACTACATTGTCAATGTAATGATTTATAAGGAAACATTTACATCCAAGTTGACTCAGATGCAAGAGTTGTTGAATCCAGCATGGTCTCTCCCAATAATGTGCCAATGAAAATCAGACAATTGTCAGGTGAATAATTTCTGAGAATGATGTTAGAACAATTGTGATTCATAGATGCTACCAATTCTTTCCAATATAACTTTTTCTCAGCTTTATACTAGTTGTCATTGCTTAGTTGACAAGTGTTTATTTTTCCCATTCCAAACTGTTTGAAATTTAAGTAAGCTGTTTTTAAGTAGGACCATTTAGGTAGGCTTCCTGAAGTTTAGTGGAAAGACATATATTTACTTTTACTCAATTATGATTGTAAAAATAAATATGACATTTATTTTTTACTAAAATATGACTACATGAAGGGATTTTTCAAAAATGCTAGAGAGCACTCCATCTGATACAATACACTATTTGAAGTTAAATTCAGAGAAACAATGATCACTATCTCATTCACACAGATTTAATTACTCTGTACTGTTGCTGCTTAACACAAACTTTTACTCAGTTTGAGAGATCATAGTGTTTGGAGATATAGTCAAAGAAAAGCACATAGTTACTACAGGGCCCCTTCTGGTGACCCGGTGGGGCATAACTGCCTTATTCTAGACTTTTGGTCTACTTGAATGATATGAGAGAGAAATGCATTTCTATTTGACTGTACTTTTTCATTTTTAGATCATTTTGTTAGAGCAGCTTTGCTGTACTCAATTTTGAGCAATTATATGCATATCTGGAATAAAACATATTAGCATTTGCACCATACTTCATTTGTTACACAGACAATCTTATATATAACCACACAAACAACAGAGACATATATACATATCTGAGAAGTTAATAAAACTTTTCCTTACTCTATCAACATGACACGTTTTATCATTATAACTCAATGAAAGATAATATATTGTATGGCATGTTAGAATTCTTGAAAAGGATTGTTTTTATGGAAGAAAACTATTAGTTTAAAAAAGTGAAGCCAGAGTAAAGACAAATCATCAATAAAATCATCTTGTTTTTTGTTTAAAGTTTTGTTTTTGGAAACAGTAATGATCCCTTTTTTATTAAGATGATTTATTTAAGTTTATATTATATTATAATATTTATATTATATTATATTATTTATTGTGTAATTTCTTTCAACTGTTTGCCTATCATCTCTTTCTCAAGTAGGAGTAGATATAAAGTCAACAGGTTTTGGAGATGGTAAAATCTATTCTATATTGATGAATTTGTATATATGCTTAAATAGAACATGAAATTCTTCTTATAAAATCATATGGTATGTTTTACATAAAATCTATCCTTGTCATTCAGGCAAAATAAATTTTTGACTCAAGAAATGTGGACGATTTAAAGTATTTAGACTTTAACAATTGTCACTAATAAAATAAGTAAACACATTTTAAGGTTCTAAAAATATGGAATAAAGTTAAAAAATGATTGAAAAAGGTAATGATCACAATGCATTTCATTAGAAAAATATGTGCACTATCTCAGGTCAAGCCAATATGTATATCTGTCTGAGTCACAGACATATGCAACCAATAATGTTCATCTTAAATGTTGAGAAAATAATGATAGTGCCATAAAGGCTGGAGAGTTGATGATTGTCTAAATTACAAAAAAAAATTATAATAATTAGATGCAATGATAAAATTAGGATTATAAAAAGAAATATAGACAAAAAAAGACCAACTAAATTGCATTGTGGTAGATCTTAGCTGACTAAGATATAGGAAGACAGTATTCATATTACTTTAATTGGTGAAGGTTTAAATAGACCCAATCTCAAATGGTAAAGAAAAAATAGTACAGATTACAAGTTAACTATTTTGTGATTGTATTGTTAAGAAATTCCAACCTTAAATGGGCTGAAAGTAAAGCATGGAGTATTAAAAAGTAAATTTTCAATGTTCACTGAAAATTACAATGGTATTCAAAGTACTCAAACTTGCTCATGATGAAAATCTATACAAATGTACACTTGAACAAATAGCTAAAAATAAGGTACAATTTTAAATTTCTTAAATTAATATATTGATATATTTTATTTCTTACATTATCAGTATCTTTTAGCTAAACATAACGTTCTTTCCTCCCATAATCTAATGGGATTTTGTGTGTATATAAAAGCATTTGGGGCTGGGCATAGTGGTTCATGTCTGTAATCCTAGCACTTAGGGAAGCCAAGGCAGAAGTATTGCTTGAGCCCAGGCATTTGAGACTAGCCTAGGCAACATAGTGAGATCTCATCTATACAAAAATAAAAACATAGAAAAAATTAACCAGGTGTGGTGGTGCATTCCTGTAGTCCCAGCTACTCAGGAGGTTGAAGTGGGAGGATAACTTGGACCCAGGAGGTCAAAGCCACGGTGATTCATAATTGTGTCACTGCATTCCAGTCTTGGAGACAGAGTTAGAAGCTGCTCAGAAAAAGAATAATATATAAATAAATAAAAGCATCTGAAAGTCTAATATTACTTTCTAAATCTGATTCCTGTAGCTTGTACTCTAGTTAGCCGAATCACTTTTAATAACCCTGGATTAGTGCAAAAGCAATAATCGTCTGAAATAGTCCATATTTCTATTAATAGCTAGCTAGACATATTTATAATCCAAAATTAATATTAATGTATAACAAGTAATCTGAAATCAATGTTAGTGTACCTTGTGGTAACTATTAATCTTTTATAAGTAAACAAAGTTAAACACAGTTAAATTTGAATTTTTATATTTTCTGCAATGCTAACTAAATGTACTAAAATATAATGAGGGAGAACAGAAAAGTAAATTCATCTCTGTGTGAGCTCAAATAACTCTTTAAAGTATTGTTAATCTGTTTTGCTTTTCATTGTCAAACATTGTATAACACTACTACTGCAATTGGAATTTGGGGATGAAGTTAGAGGGATCACTAAAGCACCTTAGAATATAATTTGTATAGCTAATAGAAATTCATTTTGCTTAAGTTTAATTGAATTTGTCAGTGCTCTGGACTGACAAAAACACACCAATAGGTGAACATGTTAGTTTTATAATTCATTGCAATAAAGGAGAACACATCACCATAAGAGCTGTTAGAAAGGGCTAATTATAGGATTTTGGCTTGTGCTAGGTAATTTTGGGAAGAGTTCAAGGAACCAGAGCTTTGCTTAATATTGAATGCTGTCAGAATATGGGAACTATTCTGTTTTTGTGTCTCAAGAAGTCATCTTTATAAGGTGGTTGGAAAAAATGACAGGCTAAAGCTGTAAATATAATTTTATGCTGTCCCTTTGAAATGCATGTTATTTTATCACAGAACTTTACTTTATGCAAAATATTATAATATGTTTAAATTTTAAAATTCCTCATTAAATTTTCCCTCTTAATCAATTTAATACCTTAGATGAAATGGACAAAGTTTCTTGAAGGACACAAATTGCCAAAACTGATTCAAGAAGAAATAGAAAATTGGACTATTTTTCTATAAATTAAATAAAATTAGTTCATAATTAGAAATATCCTCAAAGAAATATCAACATCCTCATGACTTCATTGAAAAATTCTATCAGATGTTTACTAAATGAATACATTTCAAAAATAAATAATATTTTAGAATTTAAAAATATTTAAATACATAATACACAAACTTCCAGAAACCACATCTTATAATGTCAGTATTGCTCTGATAATACAAGTAGAAAAACATATCACAGTGGAAAAAAGAAATCTACAGATAAGTTTCTCTCATGAATAAATATTTTTAAATCCTTAGCAAATTTAAATCCTCAGCAAAAACTTTAGCACCCAAATTTATGGTATCTAAAAAGATTATACATCATGAACAAGTGCCATTTGTCCAGAAATGCAAGGTTAGCATAGAATTTCCAAATCAATCATAACTCATCAAATAAAGACAAAAGAAGAAGAAAAGCCATGTGAGTATTTTCATAGATTCAGAAAATACGTTTGAAAAATTTAAACACCCATTTATGATAAAACTGAGGTATAGAAAGTAACTTTCACATTCTGATAAAAACATGTTGGAAAAATATATAATTTTATACTTTGTGATGACAGACTCAATTCTTTCAATCTAACATTGAGAACAAGATAAGAGCATATGTTTTGGAAAAAAGTAAAACTCTTCATCAATCTTTACATTTAGGATATACCAATTTTACTAAAAGCAAATTTTATAACACTTTAAGTAATCTAGAAATATTTGTTGCCACTCCATTAGTTCAAGTTAACATCATTTCTTTCTTAAATTATAAAAGTGAATTGAACAAAAGGCACCATTTTTCTTTTGTCTTTCTTCAATAAAATTTCCATTCAGCAAATAAAATAGTCATTAAAAAACAAAAAGTGATCATCGCATTGTCTTTCTTTGAATATTACAAAGATTTTCCATTTCACTAAAGGTAAAATAAAGCATACAAGCTCTGAATAATGGTAGCCCTACCTGACATTCTAAGCTATTCTGTCAACCCTCCCAAATTCTGGCTTCATGGCCTTCTTCTGGATCTCCAGTAGACCAAGTTTTATTCCATATCAGGAACAAATAATTTTTCCATTTCCTGTAATGCTCTTTATCCTGTTTTTAGTCTGTCTTAATAGTTCATCAAATTTCAACTAAAATATTCCTTTCTCAGAAAAGCCAACATTTGAAGAGTTCTTTAGGTTCTATGGAATAAATCGTTTCCTTTTTATATTTTCTTAGAACACTCCTATTTTCTTCCACAGAACTTACTATAGATTTTAACTCTGTATCTGTGTTTTGGTTTGCTCTGTCTCACACTGGAGTGAAAGCTCCATGAGAAAGCAAATCTGTAATGTTCATCACAACATATCCATGGTCCCTTATTGATAATCCTGTTGTTGTTTAATGGATCTGCCCCCAAAAAAGCACAAACTGTCATTTAAAAGTTACAATTAATATATTATTTCAGGTACCCAAAGCAACTCAAATACAGTGATATGCCACATATAGGAAATTAAAAGCAATAAATAAAAACAAAATCAACTTCGACTAGAATGAGTCATCCATTTGTCCAATCAATCATCAATGACGGTCTATTTTTCCAAGACTGTGAAATGCACTACAAATTTTCAAATCTGTTCCAAAATGAGCTAAGAAAAGCAGATGGGTATATACTGTTAGATGTGTTGTCCACTTAATTGTTTTATGTTGAACCATTTTTTTAAAAAGTATTTTTTTAACTCTTTGAGGATATTTAGATCTTATGTTTCTTCAAGGAAAGATTGAAGCCTTTGTTTCTGAAAGGTAGCTATCTAAAAAGATAAGGGTCAGGATTTCTGGCACTCATCTTTGAGTTTTATTAAATAGTATCATATGTTTCCCAGCCCACTTTCTTGTACTATTCTTGAAGGGTTAGCAGTGGGTGGGACATGGGAAAAAATGGCTGAAATCAAGGTTTCTCTCACATGGTCTGGCATTCTCTTCTCTGTTGGATGCCTCAATGACCAATCTAAAAAAAAGAAGAAATTGACCTTAGGTTATCCTGGTCACAAAACTGCATGGAAAATGATCTTTCCGCCTATTCCGGTTGCTTGCATTCTTCTCTCTTGGCTCATATCTCAACACTTTAAAGGAAATTTTGGGGTTAGTTAAATAAATGATAATGGTCACAATATTTAGACTTTCTTTAGGACCATTTTGACATGCTTTTATTCGGTTTTAATAAAATTAACCAGGGTTAAAATAAAAATCTATTTTCTTTTTTATCTTTTTTTTTTTTTCTTTTTGAGTTGGAGTCTCACTCTGTCACCCAGACTGGAGTGCAGTGGCCGCTTCTGGCCACCGCAGCCTCAACCTGCTGGGCTCCAGTGATCCTTCCGCCTCAGCCTTCCAAGTAGCTGGAACTACAGGTGCGCGCTACCACGCCCGGCTGATTTTTTTATTTATTGTAGAGATGAGGTTTTGCCAAGTTGCCCAGGTGGGTCTCGAACCCTCGGGCTCAGGCAATCCACTCACCTTGGCCAAAATTTATTTTCTAAGAATAGAAATCAGGGCATTATCTTCTCATAGAGCAGTGTCTCTAGACCAGGCATATTGAACATCATGATTCCTGATTGTCACAAAAAGTTTCTGTCAAAGTGTATACAATAAGATTTCAAAATAAATTTCTCTTGCAGTTGTGTTTGCTCTGATATTTATATTAACTGCTGTCCTTAAAGAAAAAAGGTTCTAATAACAGCTAATATTTGTTACCAAATAGTATGCCAAGCACTGTGTGTAAAGCAAGTGCTAAATGCTTTGACCATTAATGCTTTCCCACCCCTCTTAGACTCAAGAAGTCTCCTTTCTTTTGAGAATATATGTGGTTCATTAATGTTCTAAAAAGCATATGCAGGAACTGGGATTATCACTGTTCACTATAAGCTTCACTTAGTTCATGTGCTTTCACTGACACACACATACCACAACTTAATAACACAATGCATGAGTAATAAAATGCAATAAATTCAGTTAACTTCACTGTTCAAAGATAAGATGGAGTTCAATCTTGTTTTTGTCTATATATGGTGATGTTTTTGTTAAAATTAGTCCCGATTCACTGTTAAAGGGAATACTGTAGATTATTTTTTCTCGAAAGAAGAGGTTAATGAAAATGAAAGGAAATGCATGACTTTTTCCAAGTAGAAAGAGAATGATTGCTTTGGTGAGGAAAACAGTTGTCAATTACTTGAATAAAGACCACAAACCATCAGTTTAGTTATATAATGTGAAAGTTGACAAAAGACACAGCAAAAATCAGGCTTTGTGCAGAAGGGAACTACTGTACTTAAATAATTCTATTCCTGAATTATAATTAAAATCAATAAAAATTGTTTTAAAAATAATAGAGTAATTGGCTAATATAAGGATAGTTTTATTTAATATGTATGATGTGGAGTGAAATTGATTTTATTGCTAGGCATGACACATTTGCATCTATAAAACACATTTATGGAATATGATGAATTTTTTCAAAAAGATATACACTAGAAAATATTTTTTAAAAATCAGACTAAATAATCATCATGTTAAGACTGTACCACATAGAATATCCCTATTAATGTTCTGCATTTGCTCTTATAGAATGCATGACATTTTTCTGTTATTTTTGTTTTATAAAACATTCAATTTATGAATATTTTGTATGGCAAAGAAAGATAGAGAGACGAAAGAAATAATATTCAACTTTTCAAAATTAAGAAAACAACAACAAATTTTGTTAATAAGTTATGTGACCTATCTTAAATTATTCAGTATTGGAAACAAAAATGTCCCCAACATTTTTTGACATCAGGGACCAGTGGCATGGAAGACAATTTCTCCATGGACCAGGGTGAGGGAGATGGTTTGGGGAGGATTCAGACACATTACATTTATCGTGCGCTTCATTTCTGCTATTATTACATTGTAATATATAATGAAATAATTATGCAATTCACCATAATACAGAGTCAGTGGAGGCCCTGAGCTTGTTTACCTGCAACTAGAAGGTCCCATCTGGGAATGATGGGAGACAGTGACACCCGAAGTGTTGCTTAGGTCCAGTCTTCTCTGTAATCTTGTTTTGATGCACTGCAGAAACCTCTGGTTCACAAAGATAGGATGTTGGAAATGGAAGCAGGCTTTTCAATGCTGATCAGAGAGGAGGTGGAGCTCAGGTGGTAATGCAAGCAATGGGGAGCAACTGTAAATACAGATGAGGTTTTGCTCCTTTGCCTGCCACTCACCTTCTGCTGTGGAATCTGGTTCTTTTTTTATTTTATTGTTTTTTATTTTAAAGATGTGGGATACAACTCAGGATTGGGTATATAAGTAGTTTATGTACAGGTGAAGTTTAGTGGCCTGTAACCTAACAGACAACAGACCAGTACAGGTCCGTGGTCTTGGACTTGATCCCTGATATACACTATAATAATCTACAGCCGGGCTCGGTGACTCAGTCTGTAATTCCACACCTTTGGGAGGCTGAGGTAAGTGGATTGCCTGAGCCCACGGGTTCAAGACCCACCTGGGCAGCGAGACTTCATCTCTACAATAAATCAAAAAATCAGCCAGTCATGGTAGCGCATGCCTGTAATTCCGGCTACTTGGAAGGCTGAGGCGGAAGGATCGCCGGAGCCCAGCAGGTCGAGGCTGCGGTGGCCAGGAGCGGCCACTGCACTCCAGTCTGGGTGACAGAGTGAGACTTCAACTCAAAATAAATAAATAAATAAATAATCTACTTAAACAAATCACTTTCCAAAGAACATTCAATTTTTAAAATCTTAATAATATCAATATATACTATTGTGACACAATCATTAGTTTGTAATTGTACATATATATGTCTGCTATGGTCCTCAATAACTTGCAATCAATTTTTCTTCTTTAGGATGGGGAGGAAAAGAGGCTTGGTCTTACTTCCTTGTAAACTGCTAATAAACAGCTTCTCCACAGGCAAGCTATTGATATTAGCAGAGGTGTAACTCTTATCTATGGAATTATTTTAGTAAAATGTTCCCTTTATTGGATTGCTTATGGTAAACAAATGTAGATACTGTCAACTTACAAAACAAGGTTCCTAGGAAAATGCCATGTAAGCTATACTCTTATATAGTTGTAACATGATGACATTATATAAAATAAAATGTTTCCTTTCATCTGAGATGACTAAATGCATTACTAGGAAGACCTCATCTTTGAACCTGGGACAGAAAGCACAGGTGGGTTGTGAGAAGAAAGGACCTATGGAGGTACACTCGATGTCCTAGTCCTCCTGAATCACTTGCACCCCTTGATTACATGTTAATTTGAAATCTTTAGTATATTTTGAGATTGAATAAACTTTCTGATTCATTTGTGTCTGTTTTGATTATCTTCGTGTTAGAACATGCATGCACACACACAGACATCCACACTTTCACACACACACACACACACACACACACACACACACACACACACACACAAATCTGGTCTTTTCCATTTTGTGTTTCTTCCATGGTCTTCTTTTTCAACATGGTTGTCTTTCTTTTCCATTAGGTATTTTTGTCAAGTATCTGTTGAGTCTTGGCCATTTATTCATATTTAAGATGAGGGTATTTTAAAGCTAACTAGAAACTTGGTGTAGACGTGTGGTGCCTGTTCACTCATGAGCAATGTGATAGGATGACTTTTCTCTCGCGAAGGTCATGGCTTTCCCACCCCTCTTATCCTCAAGAAGTCTCCTTTCTCTTGAGCATACATTTGGTCCATTAGCGTTTTAAAGCGCATATGCAGGAACTGAGATTATTGCTGTTCACTGTAAGTTTCACTTAGTTCCTGTGTTTTCACTGTTACACACATATCCCTTTCAGTGGTGCCCACTGTCTCTGAGGCCACAGCACATCATAAACAATTTTTCTAGAACATAGATTTTCCTAGAAAGTAAGAGAAATAGACGGGAAGAAAAGAATTTGCAAATATGTCTTTTCTTTGAAATATTTTTTCCCTGATTCTTCTATTTTTAGTCCTGTCTCCTTCCTTTTCTATGTGTCTTCAATACCTGAGGTTTTCATGCGATCTCTAGTTGCTTCTTGTTGAATTATTTTCCTGACAACTTAGATTTCAGCTTTCCCTGGCTTCTAAGAAAGTTACAACTTTTCTATGTACTTTTTAGTTTTTAAATTATTGATTTGTCTCCTTCTATATTTCTTTTTTTTTTAGTTTATGCCTTTTTAATCGTATTTTTTTAATTGTGAGTTTAGATAATGAAAACATGTGCTTTTGAGCATACATTTTGATCATTTTTCAAAGCAAAGTTCCAAAGATTAATTTCAAGAAATAGGATTATGAAGTCTAGCAAAGCACAGATGAGTTTAAAAGGCTTTTGATATTTACAGACAAATCATTTTCCAGGTAATATGCATAAAGATGCACTTCTATCAGAAATATGTTTATGTACATTTCTTTATAGCTTGTTATTTTTTAGTAATATAGCTTTAGCTTTTATTTTTATTTATTTTTATTTTTTGAGTTGGAGTCTCACTCCTTCGCCCAGACTGGAGAGCAGTGGCACGCACGCACGCTCCCGGCCACTACAGCCTCAACCTGCTGGGTTCCCGCGATCCTTCTGCCTCAGCCTTCCAAGTAGCTGGAACTACAGGTGCACACTACCACACCTGGCTAATTTTTGATTTATTGTAGAGATGAGGTCTCACCAAGTTGCCCAGGCGGGTCTCGAACTCGCAGGCTCAGGCAATCCACTCACCTAGGCCCCCCAAAGTGCTGGGATTGCAGGATGAGCCACTGAGCCCAGCCAGCTTTAGCTTTCAAAAACATAGCTAACAGTTAACTATGCTGGGGTGTATGTTAGATACCAAGGACTTTTCAAATTGTTTTTTATTATTAAATATTTTAAACTTGACTAGAATCTTCAGGTACATTCTATCTTTAATGTCATTTTGTAGATAAACTTGTAGATAAAAGTGCTGAAGCAAAATTAGACTGCTTGCAACTCACCTGTGATAAGAAGGTAAGTGTCGAACAGGTTTGAAGCCAGGAAACGTAGTTTTTTTTAAGCACTATGCTAGATGGCTTCTCTTACAAACTGACATATATCACGTTTTGCTCTCATGTCTTGATTAATTTCAGCATTACCTCCTTTGTTTATATTTACCTATCATGTCTTTATCTATTCTTTCTTTTTAAATCTCATTCTGCAACTTGGGCATGTCTATTGTGGGCATTCCTTATTTTGCCTTTTCAATGTATAAACAACTTTCCTCTGGTAGAAACTCTCAACATTGACTAAGAAGGTAAAAATGGGCCATGTTTCCTTGTTATGCCCCCTGATAGGTACGCATGGACAAGCAACAGCAACATTCAGTGATAGAGGTGCCAGAAACAAAAGGGTCTATTTCAGGCTGGTTATATCAGGTGGCTTCTGTGGTTGAATCTTGGTCTCACTTTCTCCAATTGTGTGAAAAAGTTTCTAAACTTCCTGTCAATTTTATAAGGCACTAAATAACTTTTCAGTAAAATTTCTGCTTCAGTTAAACTGAATTGGTTTATTTAATGTTAATTTGGTAACAGATCTGAGAATAACTTTTAATAGCAATTTCTTTTTATTATAAAAGATTTTGTTCATGAAGAAATATAAACAGCAATCATGTAAGCATGCATAACAAAATTAAACACATTTATGTTCCATTTTTATATCAAAATGTATTTTTAAGAAACAAATTGGCTTAAGTGCCAGGTGAGGGTGTGGTTACTCATGCCTGTAATTCTGGCACTTGCAAAAAACTTAGCTAAACATGGCAGCATATGTCTGTAGTTCCAGGTACTTGGAAGGCTGAACTGGAAAGATTCCCTAAGCCAGGAAGTGAAGCCTGTGGTAGCCATTATCATGCCACCGCCCGCCAGCCTGTGCCACAGAGTGAGACTCCCACTCAAAAAAAAAAAAGAAAACAAAAGATGTGGCTTACAATAGGACCACTATCCACAATTCCTTTTTTCATCTCTCTATATGTAATTTCTCCTCTGAAATTGTAATATTTCAAGCATATGATATTTTTAAAAAAGCTTTTATTACCAAAACATATATAATATACATTACTGCTTTGTGGGTTTAAATATTTGCATTAAAGCACCATGTTGTATATATATGACTGTTTTATTATTTAATATAAGATTTTTTGAAATTCATATTCAATATTATATATAGAACAAATTTATTTATTTTTAATGTTGCAAATTTGTTTTTTTAAATAATAAATCTTTATATATTTGTTAGTAAGATTGTTTAATGGTTTCTCAGATGCTGTTAACATTTTTTAATATTATCTGCAGTTTTATAATATCTTCTTGTGCATATTACAAACAAGTGTTCCTGTACAGTAGTCATTTATAATTGTAATTGCTGGTCTTATATTGTGTACTCACTGGGTATTTACACATGACTCTTCAAAGAAGCTTTATTCAAAATATATTCCCATGGTCATTCTTATTTGCCAATTTCCATATATTGTGATAATTGATATAATAAAGATAATTATGCTAAAAAAGAGTAAAAAAATTTTATTAAGTTCTATCATTTTCTAATGACAGAATCTTTCCAGTTTATTACAAATAACTTCCTAACCTGCTAATTGATCTAATACATCCAAGAAACAATTCTGGTTTTCACTAATAGCATTGTTTTTCTTTTATTCTCCCCCTAAGTTTATCACATATATTTAGTCATTTAAATAAGACTGTGATACATTTAAATTAATTTAGAAAATATATACATATTACAATATTCGTTCTCTCTATCTAGGATTATAAGTAGGCTTCCTTCTTTAGTATTTTTCTTGTATTTAGAAAATTAACTGAACTTTCTGTACATTCAAATAATATCTCAGTTAAATTTTTTGAGTCTGTAATTAAAATGTTTACTTTTCTTTTTTTTTGTTGTTTTTGAGAAAGCAGGATTTATTGAGAGGACAGAAAATCTCCCACAGTGGAAGGGGACCCAAAGAGTTTGCCCCAATTAAAATGTTTTCAAATAAAAAATCCTTTTCCCAAATTATATCTTTCATTTCTGATTATATTCATTGTATTTGTCAATCATAACATATTTTAAATATGATGCATGCAAATATAATTTTTTATAATCTTATTTGTAATGTATCTTGTATGTTTTTGACTACCTGTTTAACTCTGAACTTTAGAATAGTTCCTTTCATAGATGCACAATATAAATTAAAGATTCTCCAAGACTCAAGACAAATTCAATACTGTCCCTGAATTTGGTATTTCTAGAATTATCTCAAATTAACTTTGAAACTAGTAAGATATAGATGAAAAAAATTTTCGTAACAGAATGTGTATATTGTGATAATTTCGAAAATTTTTCTTATTTTGATAATAAAAATGTAATTTTATAGTAAACTGAGTGCCTTTTCTTTATTTTCCTTAAGTAAAACATATAGTACTTTGTTGTATACATAGAATATAGTAGCATTGTTGAATTATTGCACGGTTATTAGACAAAGAAAACAAATGTAACCAAATGCAAGTAAATAATTATCATATAATAAATTCATTGAGATAGTAAATATTTTATTTAACAAATTACTCGTTCCAAAAATTGCTATTATTTACTATTGTTACAAACAAAATTAATTATTAATACAGATAAAACTAGCTACCTAATATCACTGTGTCTTTCAATACACACAACTCCTTGGTTACTTTATTTCAGGTTGAGAATATATAGTATAGAATCTGCATTTTATTCAAAATTATTATTATTTAGCTTGATTATGAAGAACAGGCTGTAGTGTATGAAATTGTATTTTCATTTGCATAGAAATGTATTATAAATAGAATCAAGTAAATTATTGGCCTAATGCTAAATATGATTTTTACATGTCTATTAGATGATCTGCATCTTTTAAATATCCTGAACATTTTTACAAATGACAATTTACTCATGTACTTAAATTTAGTATTTTACAGTATTTCTAAAATTGTTTAAGTGGGAAAACAGAAATTGATTAATTAAACTTGTAATTCATGCATGGAACCACCCAGGCATAGTTAACATAGTTTAGAAGTAGATAGGCAGATTTTCTTAGCAGATCTAATTTAGAATAAGGTAAGCATTCAAACATAATTCTTATCAGTACACAACCATCACCCGACCTACCAGGCATATCAGAATTGACCACTTTGTGGGTTGTATCGGTGTAGTAAATCACAAAAACAATGCAGAACTATCATCCAAAACACAGAAAATTAATGTTCTAAATTTTTTTTAAAAAAAGCCCAGATGTAGTTAGGCAGTAGTTTCCATTATTTACAAGGTCCTTATGACCGTCAAGGGTTGAGAGATGGTCATCAAAAATTGTGACCAGATATCTGTAGCCCTCTGCTCTTAGCATGTGGAATATTTTGCTTAATTATCATTGTAAAATTATATAAAGTTTCTAGTCAAAAAAAAAAGCTCCTTGTCAAGGTAAGCACACATCCTCTAATTTAAGCCACTTGCATTCTTTCTTGAATGTGTCTTCCATTCTAATAAACTTTATGTTAAAACATCGGACTCACTCTGAAATTCTTTTCTGTAGCTTCCAATAGAAAAACTATACCATGCCATCCAACACGAGACAGACTAAAAACGTTAAATTCTAAACTTACAGTCAATAAAGAAGTCAGAAATCTATACCAAGTTTCCAACATGAAGTGAAATAATACTAATATGAGAATGTGACCTGTAACAGATATGGTACATTAAAAATAAGCATTCTCAAGCACAAAATAACAACAATAATAATTCTGTTTTTTAAAAAGAATTATTATTTGGTCCTTTATACTCTGAAATATTTGTGTTTTTAAACCAGCAAGAACATGTTCTCTAAATACAGTATACCAAGGAAAATCCCTAACGTTCAAATATTAATATCATAGTTAAAAAGAAAGTTTCAACAAATCTTAATAAACAGACCATAATCTCAGAGAGAATATTAATATAAAAATGAGATTTTAATGTCTTCATACAGTAGTTATAGATTTGAGGAAATTATTATTCTGTTCAAACATAAACAAAATAATCTCAAATGTTCTGAACAAATATTTATAAATTGTCTTGATAACCAGATTTTTTCAACAATAAATTTTGTTAATTAACTAATACAGATGACTCCAAGTGTATTTATTTTGATAACTAACATTAGAGAGAAAAGAAGAGGAATTATTTTTTTCGTACCAATTTGCATGACAAATACTATTTTATGAATGCTTAAGCAGTCTTATAAATTATAGCATGAACTCAACATCTGGTGAAAATTGCCAAATGGAATTTGTCTATAGCCTTTAAATAAAACACTAATTTGTAATTGTGCCGTTTAAATTGTAAATATAAAATTAAAAGGTAATGAATATCTTGCCAAGTTAAACTAAATATTCACCACTGAATAGTAAATAGACCAATATTTATTAAAATATTCGTTTATACCTTCAGTTGAAAAATATTTTCTCAGGTTCCCAAATTTTGTTTTGTACATGAAAGAATTGAAGTAATACATCAAGCACTCTTCCATGATTAAAAGGAAATTTTAGAAATGAGACATGAATATTTTTTTAAAATTTTATTATTTGAGAATACAGTAATTCTCATGAGATACGTATTTCTTCCATTTTACTAGTATTTAATGTCATTATTCATACTTACATGGGTTAGAATTATTATTTTAAAAGTTTGAATAGACTTTTATTAAACATATGAGAAACTACAAATATATTTGCATAAATGCCTTTTTGAGGCTGATATAAAAAGGTAATAAAACCCAATATTTATTAATGTATTAAAATAAATCTCAAAATACTGAGCTTAATCTTTTTGACCCACTGTTACAAACCATTTAACTATTTTTTTTTTTTTTTTAGCTGGAGTCTCATTCTGTCGCCCAGACTGAAGTGCAGTGGCCGTTCCTGGCCACTGCAGCCTCGAACTGCTGGGCTCCGGCGACCCTTCCACCTCAGCCTTCCGAGTAGCCGGAATTACAGGCATGCGCTACCACACCCGGCTGATTTTTTGATTTATTGTAGAGATGAGGTCTCACTGCCCAGGCAGGTCTCGAACCCACAGGCTCAGGCAATCCACTCACCTCAGCCTCCCAAAGGCGCGGGATTACAGGCTGAGCCAACGAGCCCAGCTTTAACCATTTTTTAATTACATTTGAGCTGTGAAAAAAAAAATCTTACTAAAGATGCAGGCCTTTGAAATTTCAATAAATGTACTGTTATGTACAGGTTCTTCTGAATCATAGCTTAAGTCTATGGCCAAACTACCCGAAATTTTCTGGTCTCCACTGAATTATAGCTTGATAATTCCATTCTTATGGCATCTCAGAATAGTTCAAAATATCAATTTGGTGAAGAATTACAACCCTTTGTTTTTCCAGAATTTACAGACTTTGTTGCTGTAATACCAACAATACTGAACTGTCTTACTTGAGATGGTATTCATGTTTGTTACTGATT
The DNA here is from genome assembly GCF_000164805.1 of Carlito syrichta. Taxonomy (NCBI): domain Eukaryota; kingdom Metazoa; phylum Chordata; class Mammalia; order Primates; family Tarsiidae; genus Carlito; species Carlito syrichta. The sequence goes on from NW_007246909.1 coordinate 441,461, forward strand.
TTTTACACTATAAATCTTAAAAATCACTCTTCAATTAAGTCATGCAAATACGCCTTTTAAAATTGTAAATAGATTCAAGCAAGTACTGCTTGTCACATGACAACCAATAAGTTAGGAAATGGTGCTGAGGCAAAGAAGGTGACTTTATTTTGGAGAGCCAATAAACCAAGGAGATGGCTCACTAACGTCATAAAAATACCATTTTAAGCTTATATGAATTTTAGTCTCCTTTTATATTAAGGGAAGAAGGGGGTTAGGTCAAGAGGTGACCAATGATCACAGACACCTGAGTGGCAGCAAGCATCCAAGGAGTTTGTGAAACATTCTTGTCCTTGCTCAGGTTATAATGTTCCTATAAATCTTTAACACAATATTGTTATGCATGTGTACATCTCTTTATCTCCTCGGGGGTTAGTTTTGGGAAGGGACTATTTTCATCCTTGCTTTAAAGTTAAGCTATAAATGAAATTACTCCCATAATTAGCTTGACCTATGTGCAGAGATAAGCAAAAGCACTTATCTTAAGGTAGAAGCAAAATGGAATTAGTCATGCTAAGCTTCCTTTTCACTGTTATGAAATCATCAAGGTTATTGGAATAGAAGACGGGAATACCATTATCATTTAAATAATTATTTTTGGACAGGAAAGTCAGTATTTTACCCCAAAAAAGTCATATTTAAAGTTCAAAAACTTATTTTTTATAAATTCTTCCAGCATCTTTTTGACCCAGAGATAATAAGATTGGAATTTTAAAAAAATGATATAGAAGACAAAGAAGACAGTTTTTGTGATGGCAATGGAAGATACAATTCTCACTCTGTTATATAAATATTGTTAGCTTTCTACTTAAGATGTTTTAGGTTATTACATTTTCAATAATGCTTTAGTTGATTCAAATTTCTTGTTTTCTCAATTTAGTTACGGACACCATATTCAGTAACCATGAAATTAATTATGCTTAGAAGTTCAATTTTGCAGTTCAAGAAAGTGAAAGTGCTAAAACATCTGGTGAAAATTGGTGAAGATTTTCATAACTCAGGCTTCTATAACAAAGTATCACAGATTGAGTGGTTTAGGTGACAGATATTTATTTCTCACAGTTCTAGAGACTGGAAAGTCCATGATCATGATGCCAGATTTTATTCTTGGTGAGGGTACTCTTAATGTCTTAAAGACCAGTCACTTTCTGGCAAGGTTCTCGTACGACAGAGGGAGAGAGAGAATGTTGGTCTCTCTTTCTCTTCTTATAAGAACACTGATCCCATTACATAGTTCCACCTTTATAAATCATCTAAACCTAATTAACTCTCCAAACCGCCACCCCAAATACCATCATATTGAGAGTTAAGACATCAATACATGAGTTTCTGAAAGATACAAGTATTCAGTTCATAGCAAAGGCTAAAGAGGCTACTATGCTTAATATACTATTTATTAATCATAGAATGTTGAGGAATAAGAAGCATCTTTTATCAATATTGGAACTCACAGGAGTCAGGGGAACTCCTATTAGTTGTGTTGCTCTTGGTGATCATTTTACTTTCATGGTTCTCAGTTTTCTGTAAAGTTAAAGGATGGATTAAATTACATTAATATATTTTTTAACTCTAACATTTATGGAACTGGGAAAATTTTAAATTTTGCCATTTTTCTTATTCTAGATCTGATTAAACATATGTTTAAGAACCTTACATTTCTGAAGACTACAAATTACTTTTACACACTAAAAGTGTGAGTCCTGAGATAAATCATATCTTCTTTTTTTTTCATTTTGATACTTCAGTTTTTCTTTTGCTTTATAAAACCTACCCCACATATTATCTAACTAAAATTTTGAACAATCATATCATTATGAAGAGTTCTGGATTAGACTTAACTATTTCAATGCTGTGTGTGCATATCTATCAATCTATATATAGATATATATGTTTTTATCCACTAATATTCACAATATATTTCTACTTTCTGATAAGTCATTTATAAATGTTTAGCATTTATGTATTCTTTAAATCATGACAAACATCGTTTGCACTCAGAATGGCCATGAGACTTATAAAGGCAATGGTAATGGCCACTGTTGGTTTCAGAAGAGATAGGAATCCAAATCTGTCACACAGCTTCAAAATTTTAGATATCACTAAGGACAGTTAATTTAGCAGTCATAACCAATTTTCTAAAAACCTGTGATCTAATAAAATTCTTCTTTGCTTCACCATGAATATCTAAGCAAACACAGACTCAGTCTAGTTTCTTGGTATGGTTTATTCACAAACCTTTCACTCTAACACTGTATTAAGGCTATCTTATTATTTAGAAATTAACATTGACTAACACACACTCTTTTATGAACTGATGCTGGTATTTCTTATTTTGCCAAATAACTTTAACAAGGAGGAAGATACAGGATATTGGAGTCAGGTTCATGCCTTCAAATTGTGGCCTATGAAATACAGATACAATTGTTCTCATGACTTTTTAAATGCTCTTTCATCCAAAAGCTCTTAACTGAGTGGTTAAAAAATTACAACTGAACATACAGGAGAATCAGATGGCAAGAATTGAAAACTTTTATCGGGATCTCAGTTAATTTTTTTCATAATATAATTTGATTCCTAGAAAAGATGAGCCAAACTGTAACTTGTGAAATTGTTAAAACATGGATGTTGTTTTTTTCTATAGCAATTTTGTTAAAATATGGCAATCTGAAAGCATATACAGGCAGAAATATATTCTGATGTGTATATATACTAATCTGCCTATTCTATAAAATATAAAATATCTGTCTCTATAAAATTTTAGGTTTTTTGCAATTTACTTTAAGTTTTAAAAATTAGCAATTACTACCTTATTAAATTTGTCATCTTTCAGGAAGGTTAATAATTTTTTAATGTCACTTGGGGATAATTTTATACTATTAGAATATACTTACATTATTCTAGTAGTACAAAATGTTTTGTTGTGCTTTATACATATGAGTACATATTAAATAATAAATAAATAAAAGATATTATGTGTTAATGGCCTGGAGATTTGATATTGTTAAGATGATAATGCTACCAAGATTGGTCTATGTATTCGCCACAATCTAGCAAAATCTTAGCTGACTAGTCTTGCCTAAATTGACAAGCTGATTCTTAAATTCATATAGAAATGCAAGACACCTAGAAAAGGCAAAACAATCATAAGTAAGAACAAATTTGAGGAAACTTTCCAATTTCAAGGCTTACTATACTTCTTAACTTCTAACCCTACTACAAATCGACAGTAGTAAATAAATATGTTGTACTAGAATTAGACATATGGGCAATAGAATTGAGAAACCATAAATAAATTCATGCATTTATGGTCAATTGATTTTTTGCAAGAATGCCTAGACAATTCAATGGAAAATAATAATGTTTTTCACCAAATAATTCTGGGACAACTGGAAATCCACATGCAAAAAAATGTTGTTGTACTTTCACCATATACTGTGTACAAAAACTTACTCAGATGGAACAAAGACATAAATCTAAAATCTAAAATTATAAAGCTCTTAAAAGGAAATATAGGCCTAAATCTTCATGACATTGGGTTAGGCAATGGTTTATCAGACATGCAACTAAACAACAACAAAAATAGATAAATTGGACTTCATGTAAAACTGATAACTTTTGTGTCTCAAAGAACAGTAGCAACAAAGTCAAAAGACAACACACACTTGGAGAATATATTTACTAAGTAAATATCTGATGAAGTCAGTGTTTGAAATATTTTAAGAATGTATATTACTCAAAAATAGACATACAACCCAATTAAAGACAGGTAACATATTTAAATACACAGTTTCCAAGAACATGTACAAAAAATTTATAAAAATAAGCATAACACCATTAGTAATTAGAGAAATGAAAAATAAAATCACTTATGAAATGCCGCTTCACACTTATTGAAATGATAATAAAAAAGATAGATAATGACAAACATTGACAGACTTAACCAAATTCTTAAATAACTGTCTGATAAACTAAGTTTTGCTAAGATATTTAAGATTTTTGATGTTTTATAGGTAAAGTTTACAACAATAATACTTCAAATGTTCATAGACTGCACTTGTTTTGTTTTTTTAAATACCAATTGTTTGTATTGAAATAATTATTTAGATTATAAAATTAGAGAAAAATGAGAAGATATCATTTAATACATTAAAGTTTTCAAACTAGAATGCCAAACATATAATTGCAACTAAACTGAAACTAAAACATGAATTTATGGTTTATATCTTGCTTCTATTTTTTAGTTCTTGGTTCTACTGTTCATAATTTGATTTTCACAAATTCTACAATAGTCTTCAGAACTAAATAAACCTACTGATTTATATTTTATAGCAATGACATAATTCAATGATACTTTTTGGTTTCTTTATTTAAAAAACCCCAAAATAAAATAATTGATAATTAATGAGAAATGAAATAGTATAGTATTTTTAGCTGTTCTCTGAGCAAATTGTAATAATTTCACCTTTACTCATATTCTACTGGTCAGAATTTAGTGACATGCATACTTATAACTAAAAGAAAGATTGCATAATGTAGTCTCTGTTACAAGCACCATGTGTCCAGCCAAAACTTCTACTATTGTGAAAAAAAGGAGGTAGATTTATAGGTAAAACACCTGAGAAACTCTACCACAATGGGAACCTCATAAAAACCCAGAAACAAAAATAAGTGTTCCATAATCACCATTGTGCCCTATATGGTTATTATTTGAATGTCAAAAATAAATTATTTTAAAATAAGTATTCTAGACATCAAAAAGTATCAGGTTTTATTGTTTGTTATTCATATTTCTAAGAATAAGTAATAATCACTACAAATGTTTACAGGTATAGGATTAATATTTGATTATATATAAAGTCCTGTCTTAGGTTAAGATGAAGGGAAGAGTAAAAGACATCTACCCTCCAAGTTAGGTAACTAAAAACTTGCAACTCTAACACTTAAATTCTCAGTTTAGTCACTTAACACTATTGCAACATCTCTTGTTAATGATTTCAGTCATAAATTGTGAACAGTAATACTGACTGTCTTATTGGTTAAGATAATGCCACAAATAACCACAGTATCCAATGTTATAATTAAACATTATTATATAAACACAGTGTCTATCTATCTCACACTTCAAGGTAACGTGTCACAGTTAGTAATTTTCTTAGGAACACTTACAAATAAAGTTGATTGTTCAAGAATAAATAAGAGAAATGTGTTTTTAAACTTTTTTGATCTCCCTGCAAATTAGTAAAAATATTAACTCCTCAGGATAACTTATGTGTTTACTAATTTAAAATTATAGAGACATACCACACCAATGCCATCTGTTAATTGTAAAGAATATAATAAATATATTTTGAAAAACATGACTAGATTATAAAGTGTTATGTTATTTGTTTATTTTATTAGCAGTAATTTTTTTCTGTTCTCACTAAAAATCATTATTGTTATTAAAGCAGTGTTATTAAGTGTGTTTCATAATTTTTCACACTTGATAGCACAGATATTGAAGGACATGATTAGTTGTATATAATGAGGGTCAATGTAAAATATAAAATCCTCAAAAGATATATGAGCATATTAAGATAAAATTCTGGATTAAGTGTGTTAGCACAAGTGGCTAAGAGAAATTCTAACTTCTAATTTGATTGATTAAATCTGGAGACAAAGTCGGCCAACACTAAAGAAAAATAAATGTCAAAATATCTTGTTTGAAGATAGTATCCAAAAGACTAGGCCAATTGGAGTTGTAGAGTGGACTTAAGATGGAAAACCTGTTCATGAATCGACCAACTATATCATCTGAGAAGGTCTACAACATGCTCTCTTCACCAATACATACAGGAGGGTAATTATGACTGTTCGACACTCATATTAAAAAAAAAATCTCTTGAAATCTGACAATAGAAGATATTTTCCCTAATCCAATCAAGAGCATATTTGAGGAGATAGAAGATGGTCACTGGGGAGTTGTCAACTTATGCCTGTCTTGCTAAGTGGAACAGAGAAGAGGGACCTAGTCACCAGTAAATTCAGATAACTTGAAAAAATTTGGATGAAGAAGCACCCTGTACCCTGCAGAGGACACATCAAAGACACTGAGACCAAGGAGAAGAGAAGGTGGGAGACCGACATTGAAACTGGGGAACTTCATCCCCACTGTGTGTAAGGCCCACATAGAACCTACAGTACTGCCCTGTGAGTGAGGGATTGAGTGCTCCTGACATGATCTGTCTCAGTTCCCCTCTTTCCAGTCACACATGGGCCATTGGTTCCACACAGGAGGAGGCCAGGTTGAGGCACAGTGGAATGCAGTCAGAGCCTACGCAGAGCCAGGAACTCACAGTCTGGGCACTTGTGCTAGTCAACTCCCTGAGTGTCCACTCCCTGCTGGCAGTGCCTGGAGGCCAGCTCCCAGGCCAGGAAATCTCACCTCCAAGTCACACTCACTCAGTGCCTGCTGCCAGCACCTGGCAAACAGTTTTCTCCATTTGACCTGAAAGGTTTTTCTGCCAGCCTCATGAGTCTAAAGAACAGGTCCCTTCATGACAGAGAAGCTGCTGTTTTTCAAGTACTGAGTGCAGAATTAAACTTGAGGGAGAGAGACATGAGGGGGACCTGGAGACACCATAGGTGTCCAGGTGGCAGAATCTGTTCTGGGCTGCAAATCATGAACAGCTGCCAGGAGGCCCATCCTGGCACCTAGTCTACACACTGAGCTCCCAATGGGGGTTGGAAAGCAGTATGACTTTTCTAACCACGGGAAAAACTCTGCATCAGTGGAGCTTAAAAGTGGTGTAGGAATCCATAAAGAAGCCAAATCAATAACTGATTGAAATCCCCAAAACAGAAAGGGAAACAGAACACCCTGAAACAAGTTTTCCATAAGGTCATCCAATAAAATTTCCCATATCTTGCTGGAGAGGCAATCAGCCAAGCACAAAAGATTCAGAGAACATTTTTAAGGTATTACATGAGAAGACTATCCCTGAGACACATAGTAATCCATCTCTACAGAGTAAGCATAAAAGAAAAAAATCCTAAAGGCAGCTAGAGAGAAGAATTAGACTACTTACTGGTGAAGACCCATCAGATTTGCAGTAGACTTATCAGTTGAAACCCTACAAATCAGAGAGGTGTGAATTCCACTATTAACATTTTCTAAGATAAGCAATTCCAACCAAGAATTTCCTACCCCACAAAGTTAAACTTCTTCAGTGTTAAGAATTAAAATTCTTCCTAGACATTCAATCACTAAGAGAACATGCCACTTCTGGACCAGACCTCTAGGAAATGCTTAAGAATATCTTGAACACAGAAACAAAAGAAAGGTTATACACATCACAAAAGCAAAGGCAAGCACAAAATTAACAGAGTATACAGATCATTAACAAAATTATATATGTATACATAATTTTATACACACAAACACCTACATATGAAGAAAATTAAAAAGAAAGCAAAGCAACGCCATAAGAGCCTTATGACAAGGATAAACTCTCACATATCAATAACTGACTTGAACATTAATGGACTGAATGTGGAATTAAAGAGGCATAGAATAAAGACTGGATAAAGAAACATGATCCAATATTCCGCTGCCTCCAGAAAAACTATGTCAACTGCAAAGGACATCCAAAGGCTCAAGATAAGAGACTGGAAAATGACTTTCCAGACAAAAAGAAAACAGAAAAGAATAAGTATAGTTATTCTGATATTAGAAAAAACAGTCTTCAAACCAATATAAATTTTTAAAAGATATAGAAGGACACTTTCTAATGATAAAAGGCTCAATCCGCCAGCAAGAAATATCCATCATAAACACATATGTACCCAACACAACAACATCTGGTTTTATAAACCAATTGCTAAGTAAACGAAGAGAGGACACAGGCACTCACACAATCATAGTCGGAAACTTCAATACCATACTAACAGCCATAGACAGATAATTGAGGCAAAAAACAAACAAGGAGATTCAGAATCTTCATTTGACACTTGACCAAAAAAATTTAATAGACACCTACAGAATAGTCCACCAATAACTGTAGAGTATACATTCTACTCATCACTACATGGAACATACTCCAAGATTGATCACATTCTTGGGCATAAACCAAGCATGAACCAATTTCAAAGGGTTAAAATAATGCCAAATATCTTTTCAGATTACAGTGGGCTACAGATAAATATTGTCACCAACAAGATCTCTCTAAAGCAAGCAAAGATAAGAACAATAAACAACATGCTGCTGAATGACTACTGGGGCAACATAGAAATCAAGGCAGAAATAAGAAGATTCCTAGAAACATGCAAACAAAAATGACACATTTTATCAGAATCTCTGTGATATCATGAAATCAGTGGTCAAGAAAAATTCAAAGCATTGCAAATACCTATTAAGAAAACAGAGAGATCACAAGTAAACAGCCTAATATCACACCAAAAGGAGCTGAAAAGGTATGAACATTTAAATCCTAATTTAAGCAAAAAAAAATCCAGATTACTAAGATAAAGTCACAATTATAGGATACAAAAAACCTCCTTGCACTGATAAATGACTTTTGGTAAGGTCTCAGTTTACAAAATCAATGTGCAAAAGACAATTGCATTTTTATACACCAACAGCAAGCAGGCTGAGAACCAAATAAAAGACACAATCCCATTAACAATAGCCACAAAAAAATGAAGTATCTTGATATCCATTTAATCGGAAAAGTGAAAGAAACTTTAAATGAGAACTACAAAACACTGCTCAAAGAAATTGAAGATGATACAAATAAATGGAAAAACATTTCATGTTCATGAATTGAAATACTCAATATTGTCGAGGTGTCCATCCTACCCAAGGCAATCTACAAGTTCAATGAAATACCCATCAAGTTGGCAACATTATTCTTCACAGTCCTAGAAACAATAATACAGAAATGTATATGAAAGCATAAAAACAAAACAAAACAAAACACCATGAATAGCTAAAGTGATCCTCAGCAAAGACTATATGTTATTGGCACAGGAATAGGCACTTAGACCAATGGAACAAGACAGAGACTCTAGAAACAAAAACACAGTTCTTCAATCAACTCATCTTTGACAAAGTCATTGATAATAGTCACTGGGAAAAGGAAACAATATTTAGCAAATGATGCAGAAAAAACTGGCTAGTCTCATACGGAAGAATAAAACTGGACCCCTACTTGTCACCATATATAAAAATCAACTCAAAATGGATCAAAGACTTAAATGTAAAACCTCAAACTATAGGAATTCTAGAAGAAAATGTAGGAAATACCCCTCTGGACATTAAAGCAGGCGATGAATTCATGGTCAAGTACCCAAAAAGTAAATACAACAAAAGCTAAAATATACCTTATCAAACTGAAAATATTTTGCACAGCAAGAGAAACAATCAAGAGAGTAAAGAGACAACCGAAAGAATGAGAAAAAATGTCTGCAAGCTATGTATCTGACAAAGTCCTAACATCAGGATCTACAAGAAACTCAAACAAACTGAAAGGAAAAAGCAAAAACAAAAACAAAAAAACCAACCAAACAAAAACAGCCCCATTAAAAATTGGGCAAAGGACGTGAACAGACACTTCTTAAAGAATTGCAAACAAGCAGCCAACAGACACATGAAAAAAATGGTCAGTCTCACTAATCATCAGAGAAATGCAAACCGGAACTATAATGAGATACCAGATATCACCTAACTCTCATAAGGATGACTATCATTAAGTCAAAAAAACAACTGGTGCCAGCATGGCTGCAGAGAAAAGGGGATGTTGCTACACTGTTGATGAGAATGTAAACTAGTACAACCTCTATGGAAAACAGTGTGAGGAATTTTCAAATAACTAAAAATTGAGCTTCCATATAATCCAGCAATCCCTCTTCTGGAAATATACCCAGAGAAACCTACATTGCTCTGCCAAGAAGACACCTGCATACACACATGTACTGCCACACTATTCACAAGAGCAAAAACACGAAACCAACTCAGATGCCCACTGAAAGTGGGCTGGGTCAGAAAATATGGTGCATATACACCGTGGAATATTATGCAGTCACAAAGAACAAACTCGTGACCTTTCCAGCAACTTGAATGTAGCTGGAGACAATCATACTACGTGGACTATCACAGAAAAAAAACCCCTGAGTATCACATGTTCTCATCTGTAAGTGGGTCCTGAACACTAGTCAAATTAGTACAAGGGTGGGATCGGCAGTCGCAGGACATGGGAAGAGGGAAGTAGGAGAGAGAGGGCCATATGGTAACACAAGGGGTACTTGGTTCACTACCAGGGAGAGTCAGAGTCAGCTAGAAGGCCAAACTTTACCCACTTGTATCCTATTTATGTTGCAAACCCTCGCTTGTAACCTACAACTCTAAAATAAAAATAAAATACATAAATAAGCTTTTTAAATAGTGCAATTGAGAAACCTACTTGATAAGAGACTGAATGTTTCCTCTCATGATCAAGAACCATATAAAACTATTTTTCTCTCACCGTTCCTAGAGAGGACTTTCTATTCAATATGGTACAAAAAGTCTTAGGTAGGACTATAAGGCAGATAAAATAAGTAAAAGGTATACGGATAAAAGGATGAAATAAAGCAATTTTTTGCAAATAGTTTATGTAGAAAACCTCAAAGAATCTACAATAAGAATCTCCACGTTTTTGCAACTAATAAGCAATTACAGTAAAGTCAAAAAATTCAAGGTCAAGATACAAAGTAATTGCTTACTTATATATCAGCAATTAACGATTAAAGTCTGAACTTAGAAAAAAATAACTTAAATAGCACTAAAAATATGCTTAGGTATAAATCAAGATCTGCATGTAGTAAAGTATAAAACACTGATTAAGAAAATAAATGGAGACATATTCCTTGTTAGAAGACTCAGTATTATGTCAACTATTCCCAACCAGATGTATAGAATCAACACATTCCTAATCAAAATTCCACTAACAACTTTTGTAAATATCAATAAAATGATACTAAGATTGATGTGAAAAGGCAAAGGACCTAAAATAGTTAACACAATTCTGAAAAATAACATTTTGGACAACTCACATGACTCGATTTCAAGATTTACTGTGAAGGTATTGTTATCAGTACTCTAGGGAAGTTGCAAAATAATAGCCACTTTGATCAGTAGACTAGAATATATGGTCCAGAAATAGACCAAACGAATGTAATCAACTGACTTTTGACAAAAGTGCAAGTGCAGTTTAATATAATTTCTAATTGGTTATCCAACTGATTTGGAAAAAAAAATGTTTCTACACAAAAATCTGCATTTGAATACTTTTAACAGCTTTATTTATAATCAGCAACAAAGGGAAGTCACCAAGACATCCTTCAATAAGTGAATAGATAAACTGTGATACATCTATAGAATAAAATTCTATCTATCTGTAAGAATATTATCCACTCCACAACTGGAATACCTCTTAAATGCAGATATCTAAGGCGAAAGGAAACCACCAATGGTGAGAATTAAAGTACTAAGTACCATGTGATGCAATTTAGTTGACATTCTGTAAAAAACATTATTAAAAAGGCAGAAGACAAATTAGTGATTGACAGTAGTTTAAGAAGAGGGAAGGGTTTAAAAGATGAACAGGGTAAAGTTTAGGAAGAAGAAATTATTAGGTGTGGTACTGCAGTGGTATATGCACAACACCGACTTTGTCATAACCTATAGAACCATACTGTACAAATAGTTAATATTTTTTTATATCTTGCAAACATAATATTGAGGAAAAGAGGTCACACACAAAAGAATACATACAATGTGATTCTGTATACACAAATTTCAAAAACTGACAAAATTTAATAACTTCAAAGTCAAGATAGTAGTACAACTAGAAAGAATGATGTTCTATTTCTTGATTCAGATGCTAGTAACTTAAATATGTTCATGGGGAAATTTATAAAGTGGCATACTTCTTGACTTTTCTGTATCTTTGTTTCTGTATGTCAGAAATATGATATGGGTCACACTTCATAAAGTCAAGGTGTCAGCAAATCTGTGTTCTTTTCAGTAGGGTCTAGGGGAAAATCAATTTCCTGTTTATTCTAACGGTTGGTAAAAATCAGTTTCTTGAGGTTTTATTTTTTGTTTGTTTGTTTTACCATGGACCCCTTTCCTTGCTGGTTGTCAGGTGAAGGCTGTTCCCAGCTTCTAGAGTCACCACATTCTTGGTTTATGGTCACCTATCTGCTCAAAGTCAGCAATTGTGGGTCAATCCTTTCTCATGTTTCCAATCCTTCCTGACTCTTCTTTCTAAGTCACAGCACTCTGTTATCTGTCCTTTTGCCTTTCTTTTCTACTTGTAAGGCCCATATGATGGCACTGGATTAAATTAAGAAGAAGGATAGTTTACCGATTTTAAGGTCTATAACTCTACTTCCCATCTGCAAAGCTTGTTGTTGTTGTTTTTTTTTTCCCCGTGTAAAATAACATATGAATGGATTCCAGGGACTAGGGCTTGAACATCTTTGGGAATCCATTATTCTATCTATCACAATATTAGCTTCAAGTTATAACATTTCCATAAGAATGTTTTGAAAAGCATATCCTGACAGGAGTTATTCAAAAGTAATTCTTTTGCTTCAGAGTCTTTCTTGGGCCTCATACGCTTTGCCCTCCTGCTTCCTGAGATAGAAAAACTACCCAAAATCATTCAAGATCTGTTAAAAATAGTCTTGGTACTCCTTTAAAAAATGTTTAATTAGACTGGGGAAATTCTACTATCTTCCTTCATAGGAAGTAATAATGTGCATTAACAGGGAAAAATTCTGAGATATTCTGCAGTAAGAAATTTACTTAATTTACTTGCTTGCATTTATCACTGTTACTACAATATTCAAATAGTTAATCTTAATGTGTGCAATTAAAAAAATTAATTAGTGATTAGAGGAATGTGACCCCCAAAGACACAACGTACAAATGTATGTCATAATCTCATTGAAGAGAAGAAAAAGCTTTTAAGAACTTTGGAAATGAGTGAAAATTGTAAGATTTAAGAAACCAAAAAACTACATATAAGCATTGGACATATGAGCAATGCTTGGACATATAAGCAATAGTTGTTAAAGCTATTTATCAGGGTCAATTTTAAAACTGCCATACATGTATACTATGTTTAAACAAATATGTGAATGGTAGGAACCATAGTTTTCACTGTGGGAGTAAGAGGTTACAGTGAGCAAGGGGATAGGTGAGAATAATCTAAGTAATAATAGATAAATGTTAGTCATCCATATGAACTCATGTTTAGTTAATATAGACACAGATGATAAAGACATGATAGGGACGTATGTACAAGTTAGTATAGACACTGAAATTTATTGCTCTGTCCTCTCAGAAGTCCTAGAAGGAACAAAATCCCTGCAGTAATGAGCATACTTAGTGTGAAGATCTTGGTTTTAATACTGTCTTTAAAAAACAAAAACTGGGGCATCTTGAATATCTAAAACACAGAACACACAAGATAGATGAACTTGGAATATCTATAGTGCCAAAATCTAAGAAAATGCTAAACTTAAAAAATGGAGTCATGACCAAGCGATACAGGAGTCAACTGAAAGAGTCCTCATGGTCAAATCTGGAACACTATGAACAAAATACACACACACACACACACACACACACACACATATGAATTGGAGTACAGTGCAAAGTTTAAAATAAATATCAATGAGTTCAAGCTGTTATAAATAAAATATTGAATAAATACATACTTAGTGTAGAAAAGACAAAGCTCAAGTAGAGAATTCCAAATTCTTTATGTATATACTCCATCACCGAGAAGGTAGAGCATAACTTGTCACCCTCTAAGTGATGGCCTTCTAACAAGTAGAGTATGGAAATGTGATGAAAAAGAAAAACTTTATCATGGACAAACAAGGAGAAACTTGACAAACACTAACTACCTCAGCCAGGTCAAGGCTATCATCATCAGTGATATCATGTTGATAGCATGTTTTCTTGATACACTATAATAAGAATAAACCTTTCATTTCTGTAGTTTTTCTCCCCAAACCTAATAATGATAAAAAGATCAGTAAAATCCACACTGAAAGATATTCTACAAAATTTCTGCCTCAAAACTGTCAATATCATCAAAAGAAACTATCACTATCATTAATTGTCATGTCTCTTTAGACCAAGAGTAATGTTTTAGCCTAGATGAGATCCTGGGACAGGTAAAAAAATTATATTACAACTAAGGAAATATGAATAAAGTTTTGACTTTAATATTGAATATTAATCATAGCACACTAGTTGTGCACTAATATTAATACATTTTTGTGACTAATATACTATAGTAATGTTAACCATAGGGACAATTGTGTATAAGATCCAACTTTCTGGAATATATTTGCAATATTTTTCTAAAATCTAAGACTTTTCTAAAATACAAAGTTTACTTAAAATACTAATTATTTGTCAGGTGTAGTAATCCTAGCAACTCTGGAGGCTAAAGTGGGAGGATCACTTGAGCCCAAGAGTTTGAGGCCAGCCTGGAAAACACAGTGAACCGCTAAAGACAAACTAAAACAACTCAATGTTAAGAAAACAAATGGTCCAATGCAAAATTTAAAAAAGATAAAAAATATAATAGATATTTTATCAAAGAAGTTAATAGATGGCAAATAACCACATGAAAAGGTTACTAATCATTGGTCATGAACACAATTAAAAAAATAATTATGTATGTGATACTTCTCATCTTTTAAAATGACTCAAATTAAAAACCATCTTACCATACCAAGTGCTAGAGAGAATTTGGAGGAACTGGAAACCTTATACACTACTGATAAAACTGTAAAATGGTAGGAAGACTCTGGAAAACAGTTTGTGATATCTTGAAAAATTAAATACATACAACTCATTTGATCAGTTATTCCACTCCTAAGTATTTATCTAAAACAAAATAAAGCAACTGTCCATGCAAATATGTGTACATGGATATTTTAAATAAGCTACATTTTGAATAGCCCAAATCTAGAAGAAACAAATTAAATACCCATCAATAGGTAAGTGGATAAACAACATACAGTGGTGTATTCACATTATTTTATATTACTCAGAAACATAAAGAGATGAGCTACTGACACATAAAACAGCCTTTAAAAGTAATGAAAGAAGCAATAAAAAAGAATATGCATTGTATGACTTTATTTGTAGAAAAGCTCATAAAAATGCAAACCAAGCTATGGTAGTAGAAGCTCAGTCCTTGTCTGAGGAAGGGAGCTTAAAAAAGAGTGGGGGGTTCAGTGGCTCAGCCTGTAATCCCGCGCCTTGGGAGGTTGAAGTGAGTGGATTGCCTAAGCTCGCGGGTTCGAGACCCGCCTGGGCAACTTGACGAGACCTCATCTCTACAATAAATCAAAAAATCAGCCAGGCGTGGTAGCGCGCGCATGTAGTTCCAGCTATTAGGAAGGCTGAGGCGGAAGGATCGCCGGAGCCCAGCAGGTCGAGGCTGCGGTGGCCGGGAGCGGCCACTGCACTCCAGTTTGGGCCACGGAGTGAGACTCCAACTCAAAAAAAAAAAAAAAAAAAAAAGAAGGGGGGTGGGGGGGGGGGGGGAATTAAAAGGACCAGGAGAAACATTTTGGGGATGATGGATTTGTTTTCTGCTTTGACTTTAGTGATTGTTTCAAGGATGTATTCATGTGTCACCACTCACCATGTTGCACACTTTTAATAAGTGTGGTTTACTGCATGTAAATGTATTATTTGTAAATTATATTGCAATACAACTTTTAAAAATGTGCTTTCAATAACACTTTTCAGATGCCATTCATCTGAAATCCATATATACCTTACTCCTTTTGTGTATCTATGTAAAATTTGATTTCAGGTTAAGTTAGGTTAAATATCAAGACATTGTAGACGAGATGTCTCCCATGTACTGCTGTCTCTCATATGCATTCTTCGTGTCATTGCATTAAGAGATCTGGTTCCTTCACTAACACAGAAGTCAAGAAAAATAAAAACATTTTTCCTCTTCTAAACTTTCTTTAGAATAATTTCCTGTGTTGATGTCTTGGTTTCCCTAGAGATGGTCAAAATAAAACAGATTCTAAGGAAGTTAAATAAAGACATCTTTTTATATCTTAAAGAGTAAGCAGTTTCTCAGGAAGATGAGTTTTAGCGACAGATAAATCAGTAATTATTCCTAGAAAAAATATTTACGGACATTCTCCAGGATATAATGCTAATAGTGAGATTTTTTTAAAAGCTTATTAAAATGAATATTTTAATTCAATATCAATACTTTTTATTAAAAGGTGTTTATTGAAACAATTGATGTATTTAACTTTGTCATATAAAAAACTGATTATTTTTATATTTATATTCCTTGTTTTTTATTTTACTGTGCTATAAATACAGTAAACTGAGCAGATGTTATACAGTTTAAGAGAGTTTTCAAAAGCATGAGGTAATTCACATCTCTACCAAGATATAGAATGTTTCCATTACCTCAGAAATTTTCCTCATGCTCCTTCCTAGTCAATTTCTTCTAAGACCAGGGACAACAATTTTGCTGACTTTTTCGTCAGATATTAATGATTTTCATTAGACAAATACAGATTAATTTGTAATAGGGTGTTAGTCATTCAATGCAATAAATATGCAGTTTATCCTAGTAAATCTGTTGAGTTCCTTTCTTCCTTAGATAGTTCTGTCTGTTTTACTGTTGTTTTTAAATTATAGATATGAGTCATGAAATAGCAGAAGTGATGAAGAGAAAAAATATTTAAACTTATAATTTGCAGTGCCAAACTCTGAATTTAAGGATAAGTAGAAAAGTGATTGTAGATAGTTTTATTTGCTAAGAATAATCCAAGTTTGCAAAATAATAAGCATGTGAGAGTTCTCCTGTCTGAGGGGCTCTAATTCTTTATGTCTGAAAGGGAAGGTATAATTTTAAAACAAAATGGTATGTGAAATTTGAAATTTTGAAAAAGTACAAGAAAAATGAGGTTAAAAAAACAGTAGCCTCATTTTAGAGTATGAAAAATTATGTAGAAAAGAAAAACAAAGCTAATGTATGAACACATTTTATATTAATTTGTCACACCTATGAAACAGATTACTTGTTCTGATTTTAACATCATCTTAGAGTAATTGTGTAGCTCTAGATCTGATAGTTTTTACACTAGATTTCAGATACAGAAATTTGAAACGTCTAAAGGGGTTTCAAAGTCTACAAAACTGAGAACCATCTCAGAGCCTATACAACTTGGCAATGCTCACATACAAAAGATTTCTAAAATAAGCAATCTCTCTTTACTCTTACAATTTTCTTTAATCTTTCTAATCCAAATAGGTGATACTATGCTGTTGAATATTGAAATATTATATTTTTTAAATCTCAGTCTGCTATAAAGTGAGAAGGGATAAAAGCTCAGAAACGAAAACTTGTAGAGCACTCTAGAAAATATGATTAATTTTGTCAATGATTTAGTCTATATTAAATTCATACATTTAAAAAGTTCAAAGATATTTTAATTTTTTTTTCAAAGTTATGACTCATTATACATGTAAATGGACCTTACTAGAGATGTTGTATTTCCTTGTTTTGGCTGGTGTCTCAAAGAAGCTAGAGGGTGGAAAGCCAGTTTTATCTCTTAGTGATCACCTAGTGACAGAAGTAAGTATTGCAGAGAGGGTTTAAAAAAAAGAAGTGGAAAAGCTTTTTTTCACATGTTCCGTGTCCCTAAATCCGTACTCCTGTAGGGAGAAAAGGAGGCACCTTTCCCTTCCATGATGTGAAATCTTCAGGGGAAGTACTTATACCTGGAATGTTGTCCTGTGTTGTTGCAGAGAAAAATGATTGTTTTGAGAACCAGCTTCAGTATAAATCTCTAAAATGTATTTCAGCAAAACATACTTGTGAGAGAAAGCAGACTTGTGTTAGTTTCACCTCCTTACCAGAAAATTACCTAGAGCAGTGGTTTCCAAAGTGTAGTCTGTGAACCACGAGCATCAGTGTCACCTGGGACCTTGTTCCAAGTACAAATGCTTGAGCCCCGACCTCCAATTATTGAATCAAAGGTTTGTGATTCGAAAGCTCAACAAAAGATTCTGATGCATGTTATTGTGAGAGAGGTAGTGCTTTCCTAGGAAGAGTCTGTGTGAAGAGAAACACCTATGGTTTCATGCAGAGAAGGAATCCACTGCCAGCAACCAGAACATGCATGTCAGAAATCCACACCAAAAAAAGTTATCTCAGAAAGGGTCCTAGGACAAAAAGATCTTGCCAGTTGTACCTTTATCATCTCCTGAGGGAATGAACTCTAGGTTACAGTTGCACTGGTTTTGTGAGTCTGTTTACTTTCCCTAATGCTGGTCTCTCTGAGTCCAACTTAGAACCTTGGTCTCTCTCTTGAATGCCCATTAGAACCAAGATCTTGAGGTGCTTTATAAAAATACCTAAACCTGGAAAATTAAAATTAAAACCGTGGGTAAAGTCCTGTGAATTCTGATCCACTAGGGTCAGGTCAGAAATCATAGATATGAGAGGTCCTGGACTAGAAAGAATTTGAGGGGGTAGACATTTAAAGAAAGAGAGAAAGAATGAAAGAGAGAGAGAGAGAGAGAGAGAGAGAGAGAGAGAGAGAGAGAAAGGAAGGAAGGAAGGAAGGAAGGAAGGAAGGAAGGAAGGAAGGAAAGAAGGAAGGAAAAAAGGAAGGAAGGAAGGAAGGTAAAAGAAAGAAAGAAAGAAAGAAAGAAAGAAAGAAAGAAAGAAAGAAAGAAAGAAAGAAAGAAAGAAAGAAAGAAAGATAAAATGAATCAACCTTCTTTTATCTCTATTGTGTGTCTCTAAGCCTGAAAGAGACCCTTAAGAGGGGTGGATAGAAGGAGAGAGAAGTTCTGCTGAACAGAACTTTTACACTACTAACTTCATTAATATTTCAGTTCACTCAACAAATATCTATGGATTACTTACTTTTCCACATATATTCTTCTAGGGTGTTGAGGATACAGAAGTGAAGAAAAAGCCAATATTCCTTTTCTCCTGGAGCTGGTATTTTAGTTGAATAAAAGACAAGAAACTGAGAAAGAATACAGAGCAGAGAAAGGGAATAAAGGCAGGATGTGCTTGCTATTGTATTCAGACTGGTCAGAAAATACCTCTCTGTGCAAGAAAACTGATATCTGTGAAGAAACTTTAATGAAGTAAGACTTAAAGAAAATCAGAATGTGATGGTGAGTGTAAGAGTAACTTTTATCATCTTTGAATCCCTGTAAAATCAACAGAACATCCTGTGGCTTTTTTCAAAAGCAAAAAAGAAACTGAAAAATGATTTTAACAGAGTGTGTTAGAAAATGATAAAATTATTTTGTACTTAGATTTTATATAGTGGCTCCTTCAATAAAAATTCTACATATATTTAATAAACACATCATAAAAACGACCATTCTCTTTTACACACAGACAATACAAATATTTTTCTGCTAAGATTTTTTTCATCTTTTTTTGACATTGATATAATACAGTATGTATAAAAGATTTAATCACTCGATCAAATTTGGGATCATTTTAAACATACAAATTGTATACTAACAGTGTGCTCAGTATGGTGACAGGCATTCTTGATTTTTAAAAATGCATGATTTGGTCCATGCTGCCAGGAAACTCATTCACAATGAAGGATATATTTGATAGAAGAAATTGGATGTTTTCATTCATTACACAAATATTTGTTGAATGTCAAGAATCCTAGAGTAAGGTGATCAGAAACTCAGGTAAGAGAGAGAAGATGTATTTCAGAGTGACATTATCTCCAATTTATAACAGTTAGAAGATAATGTGTATGCTACTGGCACTTGGAATTTAATCCAAAAAAGGAGGTCAATAAATAGTCATAGGAAGTGAGGGGTCATAGATTAAGAGCTTTCCATTTTTTAAAAGAGTTAAAGTATAAGAAATGTAAAGAAAAGGTACATTCCGTGGAAATTACATTTTGCATTTCAATTTTACCAAGAAAATAGGACAGTAGAGTCAGAGATTTCCAATTCTGTTATGTAAAGATCATGGTCTTAACCCTTTACATGAATACTGCTGAAAAACTATAATATATAGACATAGTCTCTGACTTCATGAGTGTTATGACATAAAAATTAAAAAAGAAGAGCAATACCATACAGTGATTATGAACCTGAGCTCTATGGTCAAACTGTCAGTGATTCAATCCTAGCTGCTTAATCTAATAATTTCAAGTCTCCAGTGTTCTCATCTGTAAAGTGGGTGCTCATAATAGTTCTGCTTAGTGTTATTGGGAAGATAAAATGTGTTAATACTTGAAGGGGCTTTGGCAGCACGTATAGGTTATGTTGATGTTTACTTAATATTAGGTGGCACAAGCCGGGCTCGGTGGCTCAGCCTGTAATCCCGCGCCTTTGGGAGGCTGAGGTGAGTGGATTGCCTGAGTCCGCGGGTTCGAGACCCGCCTGGGCAGCGAGACCTCATCTCTACAATAAATCAAAAAATCTGCCGGGCGTGGTAGCACGCGCCAGTAATTCCGGCTACTCGGAAGGCTGAGGCAGAAGGATCGCCGGAGCCCAGCAGGTCGAGGCTGCGGTGGCCAGGAGCGGCCACTGCACTCCAGTCTGGGTGACAGAGTGAGACTCCAACTCAAAAAAAAAAAAAAAAATTAGCTGGCACATTATAATTAGGGGATAATTTGAAAAGTTATAATAAGATGATAGATTTTAATTTTAATAAGATAAAGTTTAATTCTTATAAATACTATAGCTGCAATAATTCATAATTAAGGGTTCAAAATGTCCAGGAAAGGAAGTTTTCTTCATAAATTTGCAGAAAGAAAACACAAAAGCTAGTCTAGCTTGTTTCAACGGAATACAGAATAAAGAATGATAAACTTAACTGTCCTAGACTAAATTGTGCCAGTGCACTAAAAAAAAATTGTGTTCAAGCCTTAATACCCAGTATGGCAGAGTATGAGACTGGGGTTTGAACAACTTAATTAGAGATAGGGATTTTTAAAGAGGAAATTAAGTTAAAATAAAGTCATTTAGGTGAGTCTAATCTAATAGGAATGATGTCTTTATAAGAAGAGGAAATGTGGACCCACAAAGAGACATCAGAGGTGTCCACACAGAAAAAAGACCATGTGAGGATACAGTGAGAATGTGGCCATTTGCAAATCTGGAGAGACCAAAGGAGAAACCAAACATTCCAAGACCTTGATCTAGGATTTCTAGCCTTTAGAATTGTGAGGAAATAAATTTCAGTTGTTTAAGACATCCAATCTGTAGTATTTCGTTATGGCAGACTGAGCCAACGAATTGAAATTGAAACTGTAGGTGGAGTCATGAAATCTGATACACTCGGAGGTGTGAGAGGTACTAGATTAGTAAGAATTTAAAGATGTAGAGATGGAAACAAAATAAGAAATAAATTCTTCCATCTTATCTCCCTTGCATGTATTTGAACCTGAAAGACTCCCTAGGTAGAAGGTCCAAGGAGAGAGAAGTTTTGCCAAACAAAATTTTTAAACTACCAAGTACAATAATATTTTGATTCGCTCAACAAATCCTAATGGAGTACCTATTTGTCTTCTAGAATGTTGGGGGATCCATCAGCAATAACAATGGCAAACCTTCTCCATGTGCTATGAGTATCTTCTACATCAGAAAAGACAAAACCAAATGTGCTATCTTATAGACTATCCTGCCGCAGTTCTGAAGAGGAAGCAATACGGGAGATAGAGAATTTCCACAAATCCTGTGCAAAAAAAAGTTGTCCTTTACCTGAAGCCGGTCAGATCAGGAGGATTCAGTCAAGTAATGAGGCAAATAAAGAATATATCTAGTTGAGCAAAACTGTAGGCTTCTTGGTTTTGAAGAGTGAAGAAACCAGGTCTGCCTACAAATGAAAAGAAACCAATTTTATGGCTAAAGATGAGCAAAATAAGAGTGGGATGCAATAAAATAGAAAATCAGATGCAAACACAGAAATGTTTGAAACACGTGATTGACATGATTAGCTTGTCCTTTCACACTATACCATGTAAGTACCATTATTATGCACCAATTTTATATTTTTATTTTTATTTTTTATTTTTTTGGCTATCTGTGGTCATTTATGTTTCCATACGAGTTCCGGTTTTGTCGTTTCTAGATCTGGGAAGAATGCTGCTGGTAATTTAAGGGATATTCTTTAAATCTGTAGATTTCCTTAGGTAGGATGGATATCTTAACAATGTTGATTCTTCCAAACCACGAGCACGGAATATTCTTCCATTTGTTTGTGTCATTTTTGATTTCTTTCCACAGTGTTTTATAGTTTTCACTGTAAAGATCTTTCACATCTCTGGTTTGGAAGATGTCAAGGTATTTTTTTTTTTTTTTTGGTTATTGTGAATGGGATTGTAGTTTTTATTTAGATTTCTGTTTGCTTATTGTCGATGTATAGAAATGTGAATGTTATTGTTTTTGTACATTTATTTTATACCCTGAGACTTTGACAAAGTCCTTTATCAGTACAAGGAGGTTTTTGGCAGATTTTCTTGGGTTTTCAAAGTACAGCATGTGGATTGCCTGAGCCTGCGGGTTCGAGACCCACCTGGGCAACTTGGCGAGCCCTCATCTCTACAATAAAATAAAAAAATTAGCCAGGCGTGGTAGTGCGCGCCTGTAATTCCAGCTACTTGAAAGGCTGAGGCGGCAGGATTGCCGGAGCCCAGCAGGTGAGGCTGCGGTGGCCGAGAGCGGCCACTGCACTCCAGTCTGGGTGACAGAGTGAGACGCCAACTCAAAAAAAAACCCAAAAAACAAAAAAATAAAGTACAGCATCATGTCACCTGCAGAAAGGAATAACTTGACTTCCTCCGTTCCTATTTGGATACCCCTGATCTCCTACTCTTGTCTGATTGCTCTAACTAGGACTTCCAAAACTATGTTGAAGGGAGGGGTGAGAATGATCATCCTTATCTTGTTCCAGTTTTCAGGGGGAATGGTTCCAATTTCTGTCTGCTTAGCAGTATGCTGGCTGTGGGTTTCTCATAGATGGCTCTTACTCCTTTGAGGTATGTTCCACCTATGCCTAGATGTTTGAGGGTTTTATCATGAAGGGGTGCTGGATTTTATCAAAAGCTTCTTCCAAATCTAATGATATAATCATGTGATTTTTGTTTTTACATCTGTTGATGTATTTAATTACATTTATATTCTTATGGATGTTGAACCAGCCCTGCATCCTGGGGATGAAGCCTACTTGGTCAGATGGATAATTTTTGAAATGTGTTGTTGAATTCAGTGTGCTAGGATCTTGTTGAGAATTTTAGCATTCATGTTCAAGAATATTGGCCTGTAGTTCTCTTTCTTTGCTGGATCTTTATCTGGTTTGGTTATCAACATGATGTTAGCTTCATAATTGATTTGGGGAGGGTTCCATCTTCTCAATTGCCTGGAATACTTTCAATAAGATTACTATCAATTCCTCCTTGTATATTTTGTAGAATTCTGCTGGAAAGCTCTGATGGGGCCTTTTGTTGTAGGTAGTATTATAACACAGTCAATTTCCTGGATTGCTATTGGTCTATTTAGGATCTTGATTTCTTCTTGTTTCAGCCTGGGGAGGTTGTGTAATGTCAAAGAGTCCTCAATTTCCTTTAAGTTTTCAAGTTTGTTTCACTTGTTAAATACAAGTGTACATAGTAGTCTCTGATAATCTTTTTTATTTCTTTGGGGTTAGTTGTGACTTCATCTTTTGCATTTCTGATTGTGTTTGTTTGGACTTTCTCTCTCTTTTTCTTGGTCAGTCTAACTAGGGGACCATCAATCTTGTTATTCTTTCAAAGAACCAGCTTTTTTTTTTCATTGATTTTTTTTGTTTTATCTTTTTATCTTCTGTGTCCTGAATTTGGGCTTTTATTTTGGTGATCTGGATTCTTCTGCTGAAGTTAGGATATTGGTGGTCTTGCTTTTTCAGCTTCTTTAGGTGATTTGTTACACTGTTAACTTGTGAACTTTCCTTTTCTTCACATGAGTTCGTAGCTATATGAATTCCCCTCTTAGTACTGATTTCATGGCATCCCCAAGATTTTGGTAAGATGTTCCTTTGTTTTTGTTTGTTTCCAGGTATCTTTTAATCTCTGTTTTGATTTCCATGTTGACCCGGAAGTTGCTTAACATCATGCTGTTTAGTATCCATGTCTTAGTGGGCTCTGGGGGAACTTTTTTGGTGTTGATATTTATTTGTATTCCACTGTGGTCTGAGAAGGTGCATGGCAGGATTTCAATCTTATGAAATTTGTTTATGCTTGGTTTATGGCCAAGGATGTGGTTGATCTTGGAGTACATTCCATGTAGTGATTAGTAGAAAGTATATTCCATGGTTGTTGGGTGGAGTGTTCTGTAGGTATCAATTAAGTCCATTGGTCCAGCATCTTGTTGAGGTTCCAGATCTCCTTATTGATTTTTTTGTCTTGATGATCTGACTAGGATTGTGAGTGGGATCTTTAAGTCCCCAGCTTGACAGTGTTAAAGTCAATATATTTTTTAAGTTTACATCGAAGCTGCTTTAAGAAAGTCGGTGTTCCTACATGGGTACATATATGTTTATGATGGATATTTCTTGTTGACAGATTGAACCTTTTATCATTATTTAGTGACCTTTCATATCTTTTTAAATTTTTGATAGATTAAAGGGTATTTTGTTGATACGAAGATCTTGACTCCTGCTTTCTTTTGTGTTCCATTTGCCTGAAATGTTGTTTCTAATCCTCTTACTTTGAGTCTGTGAATGTCCCTTCTGGTGAGATGTGTCTCTTGGAGACAATATATTGCTGCCTTGTGATATTTTATCCATTTTGCCAATCTATGTCTTTTTAGTGCTGCATTTAATCAATTCACATTTAGGTAATTATTGAGACGTGAGAGTTTATCCCTGTCATGAAGTTCTTATGGAGTTTGCTGTTGTTGCTGCTGTTTATTTGTTTGTTGTTGTTATTTTTCTTTTCATTTTGGGGTTGATTCATGTGTGTTTTCAATATTTTTCCTGCATTCTTGTGATGGGCCTTGGTGTTTTTTTTCCCCTTTCTTCTGTGTTTAATACTTACTTAAGTGTTTCTTGTAGAACTGGTCTGAGGCAACATAAGCTCTTAAGGATTGACTGTCTGGGCAATATTTTAATTCTCCATCACTGATGAAACTTAGCTTAGCTGGGTAGGTTATTATTTGTTGAAATTGTTTATTTTTGAGAACTTTGAAGATTGGGCTGCAAGATCTCCTAGCCTGAAGAGTTTCTGTAGATAAATCTGCTGTTAATCTAATTGGTCATCCCTGGTAAGTAGTTTGACCTTTTTTTCTTGCTGCCTTTAGGATTTTTTCTTTTGTACCTACTTTGTATAGGTGAATTACTATGTGTCTAGGGGTTGGTCTTCTTATTTGTTGTTTTGCAGGGGTTCTGAGAATCTCTTGTGTTTAAATGGTCACATCACTGATGAGATGAAGAAAGTTTTCTTGGATAATTTCATGGTATATTTGTTGCAGCCTGGTCTCTGTCTCTCTTTGTGCCTCAGGATGTCCAATTAATCTGAGGTTCAGCTTCTTGAAATAATCACTCATCTTGAAGTTTTCTGTCTTTTCAAGCTTCTTTTCTATGTTTTTGACAATTTGAGTAGTTCTATATTTTGATCCTCAAGTTCTGAGATTCTTTCTTCTGCTTGGCTAATTCTGCTTCCATGTTTATCAGTTTGTTATTTATTTCATTCACTGTATTTTTAATTGCTGCTATTTCAGGTATCCACTCCTTCATTCTTTCCTCTTGTCTCTTCTCAATTCTATTTATTCTCCCTATTAATGTCTTGCAATCTGAGTTTGTGGTTTGAGATCAGTCATTCTGGGGGTCTTCAGTGTTTGCATTCCAAAGTCTGTATTCTCCATGTCTAACCTCTCAGGGGTCTGTGTGAGACCCATATTCTTCTTTTTGTTTTTCTTTATTTGAGTAGACTTTCCTCCCTGCTTTTTTTTTCCACTTATTCTTTAATTCTGTTTTTCAGAGATGAGGGGTATCTTTTTTTCTGTTAGCTCAATCTTCTATTCTTTCGTATGTGGATCCTCTGGCTTTGTTCAATTCTGAAGCTGGATCATGATTGGGGAGCTGTACTTTTTGCAGTTTTGAGATTTAATTGAGGGGGAAGCTGTGATTCATAAATTATCTGCAGATCCCAGTATCTGCTGACAAGTATATGGGCCCCCTGGAACCCACTTTCCACTGTCTTGCAATCTGTTCATGCAGTGAGGGTAAAGTTCTGCCCCCTGAAAGCAAAATGAGGTAAGAAAAAGGAAAAGAATTAAAAAAAGGAAGGAGAGGGATGAGAGGAAGGTAGAGAGAAAGAAGAATAAGAGGGAAAACAAGCAGGCTTGCCAACTAACAAATGAAAAGAGGCACAAACAAAGACAGAAAAGATTTAAAAAACTAAAATTACAGACAATCATACAAACACACAAACTGACACAAACTGACTATTGATGTACTCTCCCACAAAAAATACTCATACACAAACAGGAAGTCTAAAAAATAACAGCAATAAAATAACAGAAACAAAGCAAGTACAAAAACATAGTCAAAAATAGAAAGAGAGAAAAAAATTAAAACAAACAAAAAACAAAAAGCAAAACTAACAGACAAACCAAAAACGAAACTTAATCTGAGGCCATTCCTATAAGTCCAATTTTCTTTCAGTTCTCATCTACAGCCCTTCTGCTCTGCTTTCAGGGCAGGCTTATACGGTTGCTCTCAGCATGGGTCAGATGCTTCATGGACTACTGTGGAAGGAGGGTGGATCAGATCTGAACTCACCCAGCTTGCTGCCTGTTGAGTCTCCCACTCAGATCTGATATGTCTGTGTCTAATCCAGTGTGGTAGAGAGGTGTCTGTCTCTCCAAGTTTGATGAGACTACCTCTAGATCCCCAGCTGGAGACTGGTTGGAGCCAGGCAAGGCAATGCAGCTCTTTGCCTGGTCCCAGGACAGAGAAAATGGCTCTAGTCAGTGTTTCCTCACTGGTGGATCTTCTCTCTCCACGGATCTGATCTGGGGCTCCAACCCCTTGCTGTCACAGGTGATGATGTGGGCCAGGCACCAGGTGATGAGAATCAGCTATTATATTCCGCAGATTTTTCTCAGGAGAGTCCCAAGAATAGCAGACGATCCTGCATACTGGTGGCTCCAATCCCAGGTGGTGGGGGGTTGTAGTCACCTCCAGAGAAGAGCCTCAGGTGCATGAAACTGAGTCTCCTCTCAGACAGGCTTTCTCACCCACCAGCACACACAAACTCACACAGAGAGTCTTTAGTCTTTATGGACACTCTCTTTTGTGGAGATTCTAACAGTCTGACCTGTCCCATTACCATCTTGCCAGAAATTCTATGCATTAATTTTAAATAAAATAAAACAAAAGATTACAGTACTTTTGGAAAACTGGGGGTCTTTATTCTTTGCAATCCAAAAGCATAACTAACACAGATTTCATGTAAGTATATTTTCAGTTACCTATGTACCAAATATATTGTAGATTTAGGAAATTTCTCAAACTGTTTTAGAAACTTGTTTGTGTTCTTGTTTTTCTTTTTTTTTTAAAAGAATATGAAACTATTTATTTGACCACAGCTTACCGTACTTAAAATAAAATGAACGATATGCCAAAAAACAACAAAAAAAGATATTGCCCTTTTAAAAGACTACTTTGATTCTTATGTAGATTAAGTTTAGAACTGGGCAAAATTAGAAGTGGAGGCGGGGAGTAAAGAAGCAACAAGATGGTTATAGTAAGAAAATAATGACTTTAATATAGTCTGTGTACTATATAAGCATATGAATATATATACATTCTCCAAGGAAAGTAGAAAGGGGGGATTTGCCAATGGTTCAAATAGGACAATTTAGAGGAAGAGCAAAATCAGTGGTAATGACCAAAGCTCATTTAAGCACCTGGGTGGTTATTGCTGAGTATTGTGGGTTGTTTTCAAACTGCTTAGCTGTAGTTTTATGTTTACAGCTACTTTAATAATCCCAAATTGTCCCAAGTAGTTGGGACTACAGGTGTGTGCCATCATGCCAAGCACATTTTTAAAATATTTTTTTAGGGATGATGCCTTGCTATGTTGCTCAGGATGGCCTTGCCTCCTGGGTTCAATCAATCTTTTTGCCTTGGCTTCCCAAAGTGTTAGGATGACAGGCATGAGCCACTGCATGCAGCTGTCATTATTTTATGTAGACTTTTTGATGATGTTGATTTTTGGCCTGTTTTTTTGTTTTGTTTTATATAGAAAACTCCTAACACCTTTCTAATATTTGTCCTTTCACAGTACAGTACAAAACCTATTAAAATATTGAAGAGCAATGCTTTTTCTAAAACCAGAAGCAGTGCTTTATTTTGTCCCAGTCACATGTCCATGATACACTGACTTTCCTTAAGTTTTCAAAATTAATCTTGGAAATAATTTGTGTTATCATTCTAGATACTAACTTTGTAGGTTGGTTCCTCATCTGTTGGTCAAAATTATTTTTGTTAAAAATGGTACAAATATTTATGCTTCCATGCTCTCAGTTTCTCCCCATCTCACTCCTCTTTCATCTCAAACATATCAAGACCTTTCCCTCTGAGGCCCAGTCCAGGAACACCTTGGCTTACTGATGTCTCTCTCAGTCCTGTGACTCTTGCTCTGTCTCATTGGTTTTGTCATGTATCTGGGTTATAAGTGTATCTTGTCACCTTCCCACTCACCTCACATTGAGTTTAAATACTATCATGAGTGTTGTAAAAGGGAGAAATGTACATTTCATTTATTCACTGTACTACACGTTCTAGGATATGCTCAGTTAAAATGTCTGTCAGCCGTGCTCGGTGGCTCAGCCTGTAATCCCGCGCCTTTGGGAGGCTGAGGTGAGTGGATGGCCTGAGCCCGCGGGTGCGAGACCTGCCTGGGCAGCGAGACCTCATCTCTTCATTAAATCAGAAAATCAGCCGGGCGTGCTAGCGCATGCCTATTATTCCAGCTACTTGGAAGGCTGAGGCAGAAGGATCGCCAGAGCCCAGCAGGTCAAGGTTGCGGTGGCCGGGAGCAGCCACTGCACTCTAGTCTGGGAGACAAAGTGAGACTCCAACCCAAAAAAAAAACCAAAAAAAACCAAAAAACTGTCTGTCAATAGATTAAATTAGAACTCAATTACGTTTGAAAGAGAACTGTTTGAGGATAGTAATAATTTAATGCAAAATGTTATGGTTCTTAACAATATTCCTAAGTAATAGCCTTTATTTTCTGATGTATGCACTTTAATATTTCTTGATTTTAAAATTATAAGTTGAAGGAAATCACATTATAATGTTTTCAACTTCAAATAATTTATTTTCTAACTTGAAATAAAACTTCTGTATGCTATTTATTCTATTTTAATGTCATGCATTATGTATATGCATATAGTCATATTTCATATGTAAACATGTATAAATTTCTATAATTTATTTTCAAAAACAAGTTGATGCAGCTTTCATATCAGATAACAAAGCTTTCTCATGCATAATATTTGTATGCCTAATGCAGTGATATGCTCTTGGTATGATTATGAAACATTTTTCTTATAAAAAGTGACCATTACTGGTAAGCAAAGGGATCTTAAAATATTTTCTTCTCTGTTGCCTTAATATGTTATTTGCTGTTCTGTGTCTCAGTTTCCATATCTGAAATATGGACAAAATAATAAACTCTCTCTCACAGGTTGGAAAAATGGAATAATTTATATATCAATGCTAAGAACTCTGCTTGGCACAAAATTATATCAGGTAGTTGTTACATGTAACAGTTAATATATCTTTTTTGTTTTGTGTTGTTTTGAGTCTCACTCAGTCGCCCAGGCTGGAGTGCAGTGGCATGCTCACGGCTACCCCATTGTTGACCCGCTGGACTCAGGTGATCCTTCTGCCTCAGCCTTCCAAGTAGTTGAAACTACAGGCATGTACTACCACACCTAACAAATTTTTTATTTATCACAGAGACAAGGTCTTGCCAAGTTGCCCAGGCTGGTCTCAAACATGGGCTCTGGCAATCCACTCACCTTGGATTTCCAAAGTGCTGGGATTACAAGCTGAGCCAATTTGCCTGGCCAGACCAGGCATTCTTAAGGTCAACCAGTAACAAGATCATGGTGAAAGCACTGCAGATCTACAAGATTGGATTGGCTAACTTACCCACCTGGTCCCTTTCTTCCCTTTCAGTCTCTCTCATTCTCTCTCTGTGTGTGTGTCTATGTCTCCTTTCTCCTTTTTAATATCCATTTTTCTAAATTCCTGAGATTACTATTTATGTGCATTAGGTCCTTGACAAATAACCATCATTTATCATGTTAAATAGTTTTAATAAACAGAAAGGCCTTGTCACATTTTATTAAAATCTGTAGAATGAGATTTATATGTCAGGACTTAAGAAAAACATTAATGGTATAGAAAATGATAAAGGTTTTTCTTAAAAATCTTAGTCATAGATTATGTAATTATAATTTTTGTACGATGTATTTTGGAAATGCTTTTTCTAAATCAATCTTCCTCTCTCAGAAAAAACATACTGATGGCTCATATGGCAGAGATATATTTTAACAACACAAGTTAATATACAAAGCTTTGATTAGAAGATTTTCTATCCATGACGACGTCTTTACACTAGAAAAAAAAAATATATATATATACTCTAATCTAGAGCCAAATAAATTTTTCTGTTCTGCAACAAATCACTGTCTTCTGAAAAATATGGCATTAAAATTGAGATTAATGTCACTTTAAACTATATTAAGTACAAAGTTAGTAATAATAAAAATAATTGATTATAATAAAAACTATGTTTATTAATATTTTTGAGAAATTTTTTAAGCTTAACTTTTTGCTTTGAACAGGATTCTAATCTTTACACTAAAATTAACAGTGTTTGTTCGAAAAGTAATATTAAGACTGTTTTTATTTCTTGATATACAACCAAAGAAAAGTTGACATTGAATTTTTGGCCAATGTTTGCATGTATATGTTCAATTAAAAAAAACTGGATCGCTGGGCTCGGTGGCTCAGCCTATAATCCCGTGCCTTTGGGAGGCTGAGGTGAGTGGCCTGTCTGAGCCCGCGGGTTCAAGACCTGCCTGGGCAGCGAGACCTCATCTCTACAATAAATAAAAAAATCAGCCAGGTGTGGTAGCGCATGCCTGTAATTTTGGCCACTTGGAAGGCTGAAGCAGAAGGATCGCCGGAGCCCAGCAGGTCGAGGCTGCGGTGGCCGGGAGCGGCCACTGCACTCCAGTCTGGGCGACAGAGTGAGACTCCAACTCAAAAAAAAACAAATAAAAATAAAAACTGGATCAAAAATTTGAAAATTAGTAAATCTTTAAAATTAGGCAGTTTTTTTTACCCATGGCAGCCCTGGCATGTCTCCCTTTCTTTCCTTTCTTTTGAAACTTTAAATATATATATATACATTATATACATATAATACATATACATATTTTTACAATTTTGATGGAATAATATGAAATGCAGTTGAAATACAATGTTTCCCTGTACTTCATTGAACAATTTGAATCAATTATTCTAAATTTCTAAACAATTGAGTCATATAGTACAAACTTCAAAGGCATAGGCAAAACAAATAAATTATAACTAATATTATTGCTGAATTATTTGTAGTACAAAGTATTTAGGTAATCATAGCGTTTGGAATAGAAGAAGTTCATAGGGTAACCGTAGATCTCTCTTAGCTGGAATGTCTACTTACAATGAGAAATTTATTCTTCAATACTCCCCATCAATGAGCAGTCTGAACCATGAGTTGAAAATATTTTAGTTTTCAATATTTTATATTAGAAAATTTTTACTTTGTTTACTTCTACCATATATTTTTTAAAAGAATAAACAGCCTTTATATGCTCTTTCTGAGAACTGGAATATCTGTTACTCTTTGTAATCCTTCCCCTCAAAGTTTGAGGAGAGACCCATCGAGATACCTTTTTTTTTTTTTGAGTTGGAGTCTCACTCTGTCACCCAGACTGGAGTGCAGTGGCCGCTCCCGGCCACCGCGGTCTCGACCTGCTGGACTCCAGTGATCCTTCCTCCTCAGCCTTTCAAGTAGCTGGAACTACAGGCGCGTGCTACCACACCCAGCTAATTTTTTTGATTTATTGTAAAGATGAGGTCTCTCCAAGTTGCCCAGGCGGGTCTCGAACCTGTGGGCTCAGGCAATCCACTCACCTCAGCCTCCCAAGGCACAGGATTACAGGCTGAGCCACACCGAGCCTGGCTGAGATACCTTCTTGTCATGAGCCCAGGAAGACAGCTTTTCCTTTTCTTTCTTTCACAGTTTATGAAACAGACCTTTAAGTTTAGTCATTTTTGCCATTTCCTAATTATGTTTTTACCAAATTTCTGTCTTACAAACAGGGTCTCTATCCCAGACCTCAGCACTTATAAATATGTTAAGGTTTTGAAACTTATTTTAAGTTTAGTGGTACAGGTTAGAAGCATTTATCAACATAAAAATTAGCTACTTCAACTCTAGCAAACAAAATCTGTTACCCAATGAGTCACAAAATGAAAGTCTATTTGGAGAACATCACAAGGACTTGCTATACTAAAATATGCTTCTGACTCCTATTAGGGAAAGGTCAACTTTCAAGAACAGGCTGTGTACCTCCTTTCTTATTTCTTTAAGCATGTCCCTCG
Source organism: Carlito syrichta (assembly GCF_000164805.1). Lineage (NCBI taxonomy): Eukaryota > Metazoa > Chordata > Mammalia > Primates > Tarsiidae > Carlito > Carlito syrichta. Next base: position 474,247 of record NW_007246909.1, read on the forward strand.
CATCTGCTTCTAAAGTACAAACTGACTTGATATACTGTTTCTGCTCATAGAGCCACAACCCTTTCGATTCCAAAAGTAGCATTCATATTTTTTTTTAACAAATGAATAAAGACCTAAATTAAATTCAAAGAGCCCTTAAAATTCTATAGGATGATCCCTGCAGGTATATCTGTATATCACTTATTTGAAGTCAGAACCTGACAATATAAAGAGAGTGAAATAAAGAATACTCTTCAGCTTAGAAGATATTCATTTGTTGTAGTTTTCAAAAGTTTTCTGAGTAAATACGGAACTGAGCTGAGGGCATATGTTTTCAAATCATTTGGGTAAATACCTAGAAGCATAATTGTTGTATAGTGCAGTAAGATTATATTTGGCTTTGTACAAAAATGTCAAACTTTCTTCTAACAAAGCTGTGCCATTTTGTCATACTCAGCAGCAATAAATGAGAGTTCCTGATCAATGTCTTTGCCAGCAGTCAACATTGCCAGTTTTGTTTTTGTTTTTGTTTTTTAATTTTCGTCATTGTAATAGGGGCATAGTGATATCTCGTTTTTTATATGTAATTTTCTAATGACAAAGGAAACTGAATATCTTTTTCATATGCTTATGTTCCATCTGCATATAGTCTGTGGTGATGAGTTTTTTTCAAACTGTTTGCCCATTTTAAAAAACAGTAACGCCGGGCTCGGTGGCTCAGCCTGTCATCCCGCGCC